>NC_000068.7:26964214-27191714 GCF_000001635.26 Mus musculus
GGTTGGGGCACCGGCGCGGTGGCCTTCGTCTTCATCTCCCCGCTCTCCGCAGTCGGAACCACCAGGGAAGAGACCGCGACTCCAGCAACCGCGCAAGCACACATTTCCCAGGGTGCAAGCGTGCTCCACTGCGCATGCGGGAACCCGGGTTGCTGTTCTCTTCGCGACCTGCTAGAAACCGAGACTGCATCTTTGGTTCCGCACGTATGCGGACTCTGCGACTAGCCCGCTAGTTAGCACTGGGGGCTGACAGCCCTGGCTAGCAGCGCTGCGGTTGGATACCCAGAGTTTGACGGAAGGGAGCCCAGACCTTCACAAAGATCTGGTGTCCCGGAAGGCCGCAAATGAGGAGACTCTGGGACACCGGAAAAGGCTGGGGGACTACTCTCGGTGTGGCACTCACGGGGGTACGGAAGAGGCGGAGGCGGGTCTTGTGTAGGTTGCCCTATGCACAACCACACACTGCGAATACCGAAGCCTTCCCCACGTCTCTGGTTTACTGACTGCAAAGGCACGCCAGCAGTGTCCGATATTAATGATAAAGCAAAATTTAATTGTGACTATATACGTATACATATACATTCTTAATCGCAGTGTTAATGACCAGCAATCTATTCTTGATCCTGATAGTGCAATACAGATGGGGCGGTCACAGTTGAATCGTTTGCCCTCGGGTTTCTCTGACTAGAGATAAGCAGCAAAGCCAACAGACCACGTAAGAAGGTTTGGGAGACTTGGTGGTGGCTGTTAGGAAAAATATCCAATCAGGACACCCCCTCCCCGGCACCCCCCAAGACCAAGTTCTGAGCACAGAGAAGGCTAGGCAGATTCCGCAACACACTTCAAATTGGCAGTTAAAGAGACTAGGCCTAAGGTATGGGCAAGTCCAAGCAACTCGATTACTAGTAGAAAAAAAAAAAAAAAATCCAGGCTCTAGCCTTCGCACCTGTTGGTATTCTGTCTGGACTCCACCCCCACCGAAACCTGGCAACAGCCAGATATGCTCCTCCACACAGTTACCTGGTAGCAGCTAGGTAGGACTGACCCTATAAAAGGGGCTGCTTGCCCCCTCATCCCTCTCTCTTTCTCTCTCACGCTTTTGCCTCTTGGCCCCTTGTTCCCCCCTTTCCCCATTCCCTTACCCCCTCTCTCCATATGCTCATGGCCAGCCTCCAATCCTCTCCTCCCCCTCCCCCTCCCCCTCCCCCTCCCCCTCCCCCTCCCCTCTCTGCCTTTGTCTCTACTACCCTCTTAACTCCCCTCCCCATGCCCCGAATAAACTCTATTCTATACTATACCGTCATGTGGCTGCTCTCTCAGGGGGAAGGGATGCTGAGGCATGGGCCCACTGAGGCACACCCTTCCCCCACACCCTGCCAGAACAGATCTTAGTAGCTCTTTCTCTTTTTATGATCACAACAGCACTCACTCAGATAATGGTTCTGGAATGCCTAGAGATAGAATAAGATAAAGCCCATCTACCCCAGAAATCCAGTGCGCTTTAAATCGAGCCTTCAAGCTCACTTGATGGTCTCTCTATCTTAGCAATGGGAGACCCCAGCATGCTGGACTTCTGCAGAATAAAACACTCTTTGCGGTTACATACTATTTGAGTCCAGGGTGCCAGTTTTGGGGGACCCTTACAAAAAGAGATTTATTTGCCCCAGAGGGTAGGAAATAAGAGACATAGATATGAGAGAGAGAGAGAGAGAGAGAGAGAGAGAGAGAGAGAGAGAGAGAGAGAGAAAACAAAGTAGAGGGAGGAGGCTATTTGCCCTGGGGGGTGGTACCTCTGCCTACTGATGAAACAGGAATGGCACTAGGAAATTGGCAGTTTATGAAGATATAAAGGACGAGGTGTTTAATTTGTTTGTTTGTTTGTTTGTTTGTTTGTTTTTCGAGACAGGGTTTCTCTGTGTAGCCCTGGCTGTCCTGGAACTCACTCTGTAGACCAGGCTGGCCTTGAACTCAGAAATCTGCCTGCGTCTGCCTCCCGAGTGCTGGGATTAAAGGCGTGCGCCACCACCGCCCGGCCGGTGTTTAATTTTTAATTGGACATGTTAATTATGTGAGTCAAAGGGGGCTTTTCCTTGCTAGACCTCAGTGCTTTTATAGCTGGACTTTGGTAGTCAGCCTCAAAAGGAAGAAGAGACCAGATAAGGGAATGCACCTTGGTGGCTAGCCTTAGGAATGTAATCTGATGGTTTTTAGCAAGGCAGAGGGAATGGGGAAAGGGCAAGGCCTGCCAGAACCAGGCTCACCATCTCAAGTTGGCCAGAGTCCCTTTAGTGGTAGTCATGATGCTGGTGGGGTATGTGCCAAACACCCTTGGCACCCCTCTCCCTCTTAAGTTAGAGACCCAGGGAATCCAGATGAGTTCAATGACTAGGAGAGAAATGAAATTTTGTAAATTGCAAATTTAGCATTTGCTTAGTTTTCTGTAGTAGTTTGAGGTCTAGAATCTTCTGTCATGGGACATCAAGGTTGTTTCCAGCTTCTGGCTATCACAGATTTATTTATTTTCATTTTTCTGTTGGTGCTATTGAAAGACTCCAAAAGGAGCTCAGGCCTCAGGACAATAGACAAGAACTCACGACAGACCGAGCTTGTTGCAAACCACATGAGGCTTTATTCAGGGAAAGCCAGAGCTCTGGGGACGACTCATATCCCACGCAGGGGTAGAGGAGTCGACCTCGAGGGGAAAGAGTTCCCAGTTTTTATAGGCCCTCAGGGGGGAAAGGAGAAGGGGGAGATTAGGGGATTTCCAGATCTAAACAATGTCTATTCTCAAGAAATGGGTATGGGAGGGGTACAAGGAAAGAGTCTAATGAAGGTGCAGCAATGGGCACACACCTGGTCAGAACATTGGCAGACACACAGGTTCGAGGAGTGGCCAGAGCATTGTGCACCTCTATTTTTCTAAATCAGTGAAGCTAGTTCTGCTAACACTGACAATCTTGCCAATTTCAGGGCTTCTGTGTCCTTTTACATTCTGCCAGGATCTTTCACTATCAAACCTAAGGCTTCACACATACTACACAAGTACTCTCTCTACATCTATACTTCCAGCCTAGGAACTGGGATTTTAACTCATTTGTTGATTATTCCTGTGGCCTATAATGTCAATATTCATCTTATTTTCTTTTTTAAAAATTTTGTTTGTTTCCAGAGAAATAGCGTGCTTTTTTATTTAATGTATGAGTGCTCTGCTGCATATACATTCACCTGCCAGCAGAGGGCATCAGATCCTCCTATAGGTGGTTGTCAGCTACCATGTGGGTGCTGGGAATTGACCTCAGAACCTCTGGAAGAGCAGACAGTGTTCTTTTTTGTTTGTTTGGTTTGGTTTTGGGTTGTTTTTTTGTTTTTTTGTTTGTTTGTTTGTTTTTCGAGACAGGGTTTCTCTGTGTAGCCCTGGCTGTCCTGGAACTCACTCTAGACCAGGCTGGCCTCAAACTCAGATTGCCTGCCTCTGCCTCCCGAGTGCTGGGATTAAAGGCGTGCGCCACCACTGCCTGGCTCAGCCAGTGCTCTTAACCACCGAATTTTTTTCATGTAATACAATTTGATGATGTTTTCCCCTCCCCCATTTCCCCCAGATCCTGCCCACCTCAGTCCCACCCAACCTCATGTTCTTTCTCCCTCCCTTCCCCCCACACCCTCCAAACCCCCAAAATCTTAATAAATACAAATACTAAAATACAAATCCCACATGGAATCTGGTGTTGTCTTGGTCAACTACTCCTGGAACTTGGGCCTATCCTGGAGTGTGGTTAATAAACCCAACAACATTCTACCGGAAAAAACTTACTTTATGTTTCCCAACAGGCTATCAATTGATTAGGGGTGGGGCTTTGTGTCTACCTCCCCTTTCTCACTGCTGGAGTTTTGTCTGGCTTGACCAATACAGGCTGTGTGATGTTGCCACAGTCACTATGAGTTTAAATGTGCATCAGTCCTAGGGTAGCTGAAAGACACCTTCAACTCTGACTCTTACCATCTTTCCACCTCCTCATCCAAATAAGTCCCTGAGCCTTGAGGAGAGGGTTCTGACGACCCATTTAGGGCTGAGTGCTCCGCAGTCTGTCTGTCTGTCTGTCTGTCTGTCTCTATCTATCTATCTATCTATCTATCTATCTATCTATATATAGTTCAGTTGTGGGTCTCTACTGCAAGAAGTGTCTCTAGTGAAGAATGAGGGATGCACTGATGTACCAGGATATCATTAGGTGTCATTTTATTGCCATGCTCCTTTGGCAGAATAATAGTAGTCGTTTTTCCCCTAGGCCTATGACACGTGTAGTCTCAGGTTCTAGCAGCTTTACCAGTGTCTGTATGGCTCCCACTCAAGGAGTAGGCCTTATATCCAATCTGAGGGTGGTTGGTAACTCTCTAACTATGGGTTACAGACCTAATTTAGTCTAGTTCCTCTTTATTTAACTTTGGTAGATTATTTAAGAAATTCATCAGTTTCTTTTAGGTTTTCCAGTTTGGTGGACTATGTTTTTAATTACTCTGTTTCCATGGTGTCTACTGTCTTGTCTCTCTTTTCATCTCTAATTTTATCAACTTGGATCTTCTCTCCGAATTTTGATTAATTTGGTTGAAAGTTTATTGACTATCTCAAAGAACCAACTCTTTTTTTTTTAAAGATTTATTTATTTAGTATATGTAAGTACACTGTAGCTGTCTTCAGACACTCCAGAAGAGGGTATCAGATTTCGTTACGGATGGTTGTGAGCCACCATGTGGTTGCTGGGATTTGAACTCTGGACCTTTGGAAGAGCAGTTGGCGCTCTTAACCACTGAGCCATCTCGCCAGCCCCGAACCAACTCTTCATTTTATGATTCTTTGTATTGTTTCTGTTTGTTTCTATTTTGTTGATTTCAACCTGAGTTTGATTATTTCTTCCTATCTGCTTTTTTTCTTCCTATCTGCTTTTTTCATTATTTCTTTTTTGTTTTCATGTTTGTTTGTTTGTTTGAGACAGGCTTTCTCTGGCTGTCCTGGAACTCACTCTGTAGACCAGGCTGGCCTTGAACTCAGAGACTTCACTGCCTCTGCCTTCCAAGTGCTGGGATTAAAGGCATGTGCCACTACCCACCCACTATTTCCTCTTGGGGTTTTTTTGTTTGTTTTTTGTTTTTGTTTGTTTTGATTGGTTGGTTTTCTTTTCTTTTCTTTTTTTTTCTCTTTTTCTCCTCCTCCTCCTCCTCTTCTTCTTCTGGTTTTTTCAAGATAGGGTTTCTCTGTAGCGACCCTGAGTCCAGAAATCACTGGGTTGATATACAGTATAGTTAGGAATCCCGTGAATGTTCACAGAAAAGCAGAGTAGAGGGCTGTAATCATTTGGTAGAATGGTACTGAAGCAGGAGTGGGGTGTTAATGGGTGTCTGATCAGGGACTAATTTTATGGCCAGTTGTAACTGTCTGTAACCTGACCTCTGATCTCCCTTGAGCTTGTTATTTCTCTAAGGTCTCAAGGACAGGCACCTGGAGAATTCTGCTGCTTATCAGGAGGAGGGTTGGTTTTTAGTAACTCAGAATATCTGAAAACTGTTAAAAGAGAGAGAGAAAGAGAGAGAGAGAGAGAGAGAGAGAGAGAAGAGAAGAGAAGAGAAGAGAAGAGAAGAGCAGAGAAGAGCAGAGCAAAGCCAAGCCAAGCCAAGAAAAGCCAAGCCAAGCCCAGCCCAGCCCAGGCAGTGGTGGCACACACCTTTAATCCTAGCACTTGGGAGGTGGAGGCAGGCAGATTTCTGAGTTCGAGGCCAGCCTTGACTACAGAGTGAGTTCCAGGGAAACAGAGAAACCCTGTCTCGAAAGAGAGAGAGAGAGAGAGAGAGAGAGAGAGAGAGAGAGAGAACACGAACATTTGGAGGGAAAGGGTAGGATCCTGTCCCCAAACCTGGGAATGTGAAACTGACTCAACCCTGCTAACAAAATGTGGGAGCAAACATGGGAGAGTTGCCTTCAAGACAGACTGGTTGCGGTGGCTCTCTCCTTACAGTTCAACAATGGCCGTCTCCCAACAGAAAGTCCCAAGAGTCCAGTAGTAGGGCAGTCATGAGGCTGGACATCTCATCCAGTCTGGGTCCTCAGTACATGCCATCAAAATCTAGAGAAGAGCAAACAGCAAACACTTACTTACTTTCTCTCTCTCTCTCTCTCTCTCTCTCCCTCTTGTCCTTTATATAGGCTGCCATAGCCCAGACTTAGGGCCTTCCTACCTCAAATGATCCAACTAACTAAAACCCTTGCAAGAGTACCCAACAATTTTGGGGTTTTAGTTAATTCCAGATGTAGTCAAGTTGATAACCAAGGATAGACACTGCAGCTAGGCAGTCCAACAACGGTTGTCTGCGTACTTAGGAGGTTGAGAACCTAGTATTTGCTTTCGGATCCCAGGAAAGGGGACTGAGGTGCATAATTTACATAACAAAATAGGCCTGGCCTCCAGGTTCTTCCAGCATCCCTCAGTCCCTACCTGGCTTACCCTACCCCAACCTTGAATTTTCTACAACAGTGGTTGGGCTGCTCTTTCCCCAGTGGCTCTTCTCTATAATCCAGACATTTTGCTCTCTCTTCTGCTCCTCTTCCTCCTTCTCTTCTCTCTCTCCATGCATGCCCTTTCTCTTTTTCTCCCTTCCTCCCCTCTTCCCCATGGCGACTCCCCTGGCCTCAATCCTTGGGGCCTCCAAAGAAACCTGCCTTTAATATAATCTAATCTGGCATGAACTGGCTCATTTCACCTGAGGCAGCGGAAAAATAACCTTTCACCTGGTAACTGCTCAGTCCATGAGGCTGGATGTGCCGGAAGTTCTAGTTGGCACTGAAGGTCTGGAGGATTCCTGAAGACTCTCTTGTCTCCATTCTGTGTTAGAAGGCCAAAGAAGCTGGGCTCTGATGTCATTGAAGGATGGTGGTGGCAATAGCAGCAGCAACAGGATACATGTACTCATGAGCAAGGAGTGGAAGCAGACAGGGCTGCCCACGCTAGAGGAGGGTCTTCTCTCAGTTAACCTTTCCAGGAAGTACTCCTAGATCCATCTGGAACTGTACCATCTCTTAGTCCTTTCCAGATCCAATCTTGTTGACAACTAAGTTTAACTCCCCAAATATCCCAACAGTAATAGGGTACTGCCAGGGTGAAGGGTGTGCAAGAATGTTTTGGAGCAAATAGATGAGAAATTCCCAGAGGGTGCAGTGGGATGCCAGGCAACTTGTGACAGTACTTGCAGGGCCACTTACCTGCTCCAGGACTCTCCTGCCAGCTGGTCTGAGAGTCAGTAAACTGTGGGGAATTGCAGGCTGGTCTCCAGTCGAGCTGAGGTCTGAACCCTAGTGGTCATAATTTGTTGTATGCCAGCCCTTGGCCTACATGAACCCTGCACACCTGGGAGACAGGCTGGGGCTGAAAGAGACTTAGACGGCAAGAGAAATTAGTGGAGACCAAGACACGTTTCTGTTCAAGGCCCACGAGTTTACTAAGAGACTGTGCTTATAAGGGGGAAGGCCCATCCGCATCTGCACACCCCCCCCCCCCCCCCCAGTCTACTCTTGGTGCCTGGAGCCATTCTGTCAGCACTTGGTCACCAGGCTGGTTGCTTATTCAGGAATGTCTCAGGAAGCAGAAGAGCAGGGCAGTTGTCACCTCAAAAAGGAGACAGCCAAGTCGAAAGCTGCACCGCAGGTGGCCCCACCTCAGTGGTGACAAGGTTTGTACCAGCCCACTTCAGGCTGGGGGGGGAGGCTACAATAATTCACCTACATGACATGGTAGGCGTTCTCTCATGCTCCTGGAACTCTGGCTCCTGCCTAAGGTACCACCTCCCACAGCCCCTACAAGAGAAGCATGGTCAGTAGTCACATAAGCAATGGCCCAAGCTTCTGACCTTCAGGCTAAACTCCTCCCTAGTTACCTAGCAACAGTGAAGACCATAAAAAGGGGTGCGCAGCCCCCACTATGCTCTCTTACCCTTACTCCTTTGTTTCTCTCACCTCTCACTTCTCTCTCCTCTTCCCCTTCTCTTTGTCTTCTCCTCTCCTCTCCTCTCCTCTCCTCTCCTCTCCTCTCCTCTCCTCTCCTCTCTCTCTTTCTCTCTAGCCTTTCCCCTCCCCCTTTCTCCTTTCTCTCTTTTCCCCTGCATTTCTATAATAAAGCTCTTAGACCATAAAGAGTCTCTGCTCCATCAAGTTCCGCTGCGCACTCTGGTCAGTGTTGGGAACTTCTTCCCCTATTCCCTCTCTCTTGTAACCCTGGGGCTTTAGCAAGGTAGCTGTGGGGGGGTCCCCTGGTCGGGGGCTGCCCCTTTCTCCACCTCCCCGCTGCGTGGGTCAGGCATGCTCACCCGGGCTGAGTGGAAAAGCATCCGGCAGTCTCTCCGCGTCTGCCTTTATTTTGTTCCCAACAGTCAACGGGGTCTGCAAGGGAGAGAGTGGGGGTGGAGGGACAGGAGACTTGAAGAATAGAGACAAGACTGTCTGATCAAGTCTCAAGTCTCGTTTATTGAAAGGCAACTATAGGTATATAAGCACAAGCTGGGGAGTGCAGCTGGAGACACTTAACCACAAGTCCAGGACGTATAGGAGATAAACAAGATGTTATCAGAGTATGTTGAGCTGTGGTGGGCTTCTTGCAAAAACATCATGCTAGGAAAACAAGTCTCTCATCAGGGTGAAAAAGTACCTACCTATTAGTAAATAGCCTGAGATGGCTGCAGAGATGACAGCTGTTTTCTACTAGGAGTCGGCTCCCAACACAGGTGCAGACCAGATGGACAGCTCAAAAAGGACTTGGGGCAGAGGATTGGGCGGAGGGTACAGGGTGTCTGCAAGTGCAGTGAGAGGCAGTCTCTGCAGGGGTAAAGGGACAGGAGATCTAGATGAAGTCTGGAAATGGGGGTGCCAGGGGAGAGGTAGGCTGAAGGGCCAGGACTGTCATGTCCTTAGTGCATCCTTTTAGTGGCTAGTCAAAGATTCCAAAAGAGCAGTCTCAGGGTCTGTCACTATATGCGAGCCCACACCCCCTGGGTCCTATTAGGGCTTGCTTTTGTCCAGACTGAACTGCTAGACCAGACCCTCCCAGGAGGAGGGTGCACAGTTGGAACTTTTCCTGGTGCAGGACATGGTTGGTGCTCTTCAACTGGGAATCATTCCAGGCAAGAAGCTGCTTGCTGCCCACCCCATAACCCTGCCCTGGGAGGAAGCTCCCAAGAGTAAACACTGCCTGATGTCCCGCCCAGCCAGCAAGTGAACATTGCACACTAACCAGAATCCCAGTCACTAGGGCTCCTGTCCGGCCATCAACTGCCTTTTCTAAAGATGAGCCAGCTTTGCCTGTGGTTGACGTGCCAGCCTTGTTATGCTGTCAGTGTCAGAGGAATCCTCACTGGTGCCATCTTCATTCTGGGCTGCTGGGGGCTCTCTGACTTCCAGAAGGTGGGATCACACAAGATCTGGTGTTGGGTGTTGCAATCACTTGGGAGAGGGGATGCCAAAGCTCTTGGGTGGAGTGGGTGGAGTCTTTCTGCTTGAAGAGGAGGAAATTCGTTTACTCTGGTAACAAGACAGACTCCATTTTGTTGCAGTATGTGGACTGATCTTCCCTGCCTAGGCACTGCCCCTCATGCTCTGTCCCTATGTCTGTTGTCCTCTCTTCTCCCCCTTGCCACCTTCCTCCTTCCTTCTTCTCTTCTATGTCATTTGTTTTGCAGAGTCTTCTTCAAGATCTGGAGCCCAAGGATGTGTCTTCTTACTTTGGCCACCATGCTGCTCCATTCACAGGTAGCTGTCCTGATGTACTCTGAGCCAGGGGAGTTTCTTGAGCTCTGGATGAGGGACCGAGGGACTTCCCATTGAGTCAGACCCACGAGGGTTCTCTCAGTCATAGAAGGAGGAAGTCAGAGAAGCTAGTCTCTCTCTGTTAATTAGCATCATTGCTTCCTGCCAACTTGATAATAGTTGTTCTGGGTGTTCTGGCTGCCCTGGAGTCCTGACCCCAGGCTTCTGTTCAGCGTCACAAGTGAGGGGATGTTCCTCGGCTGGCCTCCTTAGCCTGTGGATGGCCTCCAGGGGGCTGGCTGATTTTCAGGAACTTGCCACTTCTAGCCATAGCTGTAAATATTTATTCCTTCTTTGGAAACAAGGTGAGTGACAGGCCAAGCAACTCTGGCTCCTGTCCTGTAGTGCTCCTCCTGGAGAAGGCTTTCCCACGACCTATAGCTCTGCCTCTCAGGATTCCATCTCTTTTCTCAGAGGAAAAGTTGGTGGTTTTGATTAGAGCCCTGGTTGGGGGATAGACTGTGGAGCCAGCTCACTTGGTAAAGTGTGTCTGTGTGTGGGAACTTGAGGGCTGAGTTTTAGTTCCTGTGTTCACATAGAAAGCTGGGCAGAGGAGTGCACAATTTCTAATTCCAGTACTGAAGAGAGGCAGTGTGCATTGTTCCAAGACCACAGAAACCTGGTCACAAATCGTATATCTCACAATCCTTTCTATTCTAACCACTGGCCAGGAAAACACACGGGTCGGCCAACCTAGCCTCGTTCCTGAGCCCCAGGTCTCAGTGAGAGATCTTGTCTTAAAAAACAAGATGGGGGACTCCAGAGGAACAACGCCTGAAGTTGACTTCTGGCCTCCATACACACACCATATAGATGCTGACAAGGTCCAGAGAGAGATGAGCCTAGGAGTCAGGGTACAGAAGCTGAGGAGATGTCCCCCCACTTAAACCCAGTTTTTCTGAGGCCTGGGCAGGACACAGTGTCGGGATCATTGGGTCTTCCCACCTCTAGGTTCCTGAAGGTCTGGGACACTGTTCCCTGAGTTCCTGCTCCCTGGGTTCCTTCTCCTTTGAACTCCACAAGACAGTGAGCACTGAGCTGGATTCCTGAGGTCCAGAGACCAAAGCTGGCTATCCTCCTTCCTGTTGGTTCATTTAAGGAACAACCACTTCAAGGCTTAGACTACTTTGCTGAGAACTGATCCAGCCCCTAGGCAAGGTCCAAAGGCTGTAGGCAGCTTGCATTCCATTCTCTCTGGACCCTGGAAGAGCAGGACTCTTATGTAGAACCCTATCTCTGGCCTGTATTCCTCCCTCCCTCTGTCTCACCAAAGAAAGAATACTGGACCTCTCCTCCTTAGCGAGAGGGTCCCAGATGGAGGAGCAGGGGAGAGGGAGGTGGATCCTGTCTCAAGCAGAGCCTCAACTCTTTAAAGACCTGCTCCCTTTACCTGCTTTCCAGCCTGAACTGGGACTCCTGTCCACACCTTCACCAAATACTCAGACTGAGAACTGGGTCCCGAGAGTCGACATGAAATCAGCCTTTTGACTGGTCAGCCCTCTCTGCTAGCTCCAAACACCTGCTTTCTAAAACTTTGGTCCTCAGCCTCTCCCTTCCCCCCCCTAGGCCATCCTCCCTCTCACCTCCAGAGACTGAGACGGAGAAGGACTTTGGAGGACATTCTGCACCTGGAACTCCTGGTAGCTGTGGGCCCCGATGTTTCCCGGGCTCATCAGGAGGACACAGAACGCTACGTGCTCACTAATCTCAATATCGTGAGTGGTGTTGGGCTATGACCCGTGCAGGAAGATGGGCTCAGGGCCCTGGGGGGTCTGTGGGCTCTCCCTCCAAGCCTCTGGACACAGGGCCTCCCACTCACAGGGCTTGTGGTCACAAGTCAGTACATTTGAGCACGGTGAGTTGAACTCTCCCATAGAAGCTGAGGGTCAGCTGGAGCTCATGGCCCTGAAAAGAAAGGGCGGTCACTACTGTCTTCCTCTTCCCCCTCTCCACTGTCTGCGACCGTGGAGCAACGTCAGGGAATCCCTCTCAACACCAGAGTCCTTCCCGGAGCCTCTCAGCTCTGCCCTAATGTTCATTTGGCCGACAGCAGGCTCAGTATACAACTGTTCTCTCTGCAGGCCTCTTGCCTCTGTCTTAGGGAGGCACAGGGCAAATGAGCATTCCAGGTGTGAACAGGTACTATTCTGGCTGAAATGTGAGGCTTCATTTTTTTTTTTTACAGACTCCTCCTCCCTGTGATCTAACAGGTGGAAGAGCAGAGGTGCCTCACACCATTAACATGTATGTCAGAATGGCAACATGGCAGCCAGTGTTCTGTTAGAGAGGACTACCATCCATACAGCACACACAGAGCACATGTGAGATATGATGGTTCGAGGACAGCAGGAATTCACACTATACAAATGGTGTTCATGGGCGTTCATATGATAGCACTAGAACCAATATGAACACGTGGAAGGCAGAGGCAGATGAATTTCTGTGAGTTCAAGCCCAGCCTGGCCTACAGAGTTCCAGGACAGCCAGGGCTACACAGAGAAACCCTCTATCAAACAAACAAAAATAAAAACAGAACCAACATGAAGAAAGTGATTGGGTCCATTTGTTCGAGCCGTGTCTTCAAAATAATAATGACTTAAGTTGGGTATGGTGGCACACATCTAAAGCCCAGCATACAGAAGACTGAGACAGGAAAATCACGACTTTGAGGCCAGCTTGGTCATTTCTGCTTGGAAAAAAAAAAAGGAAGGAAGGAAAGAGATGGCTCAGCAGAGGTATGACAACCTGAATTCAGTCCCAGAACTCATGTGGTGGAAGGAGACAGCCAATCCTCTGACCTCCATATATGTGCCCATACACTACATAAGGAAATGTAAACCAATTGAAAACAACCTGATAAACTGGTTCTAGGTATCAGTTCCAGCCAGTGACTAAGATATCCGGTCTCCTCCTCCTTTCTCAGGTCTGCTGCAGAGAAGCAGGAGGGGTGGTGGTCAGGAGGAGACCCTGGCTGTGGCTCTGAGTAGCATCTGGTTCAGCCCTGTAGCTTTCTCTAGAATGGCTCCAGGTTCAGCCTGGTCACTTTGCATCCACCTCACCAGTTTCAGGGGCCAAAGCCCCCCAGCTGCCACACTGTCTGCCCCAGGCCTTCCCTCTCATTTACAAATGTGATCCAAGGCCAGGCAAACCTGTAAACTTTCTGTATACAGGCCCCTGAAGTAATGTTTTCTTAGTGAAAATGGCTCCCTCTGCCAACTGGAAACCATTGTCTTTAACTTTTGGGGTTCCTCCTTTCAATTTTAAATTGCCAAAACCCAGGCTCCGTAGTCATTATTAATATGCATTAGATAGCGGTTCTCAACCTATGGGTCATGACCCCTAAGACCATTGAAAAATATAGATATTTGCATTAGAATTCATAACAGTAACAAAATTACAGTTATGAAGTAGCAACAAAGATAGTTTTATGGTTGGGGGGGTCACACAACATGAGCTGTATTAAAGGGTGGCAGCTTTAGGAAGGTTGAGAACCACTGGCTTAGGAGGACTAGGCAGGTGGTACCTGAACCAGGGTATCTATAGTTTTATTCTCTGAATCTGCAAGCCAGGCAAGACTTAATCTCCACCACATAAGACAGAAAGCCTATAAGGAAACTGAGGCTCACTGCTTAGTGACCTGAGCCCACCGCTAGGCAGAGGCAGGGCTTAGAGTCAAACTTAGGCCAGCAATCAGCTCTTTGTGTTAGATGGTCTTCCCAAGGCATGAACTAAAGAACGACTCAGTCTCATCTGACTGTCTACAGCCTGCCACACAGGCACATTTCAGCTTCCCGCTAGCCCCTAGCCTCAATGGGGCACCCTCTTCACCACCACTCCCAGCACTGAGGCTCCGGGACTCACTGTGTTCTCTCCCTCCCTCCCTCCCTCCTCCCCCTGCTGCCCTCTCCAGGGGTCAGAACTGTTGAGAAACCCATCCCTGGGAGTCCAGTTCCAGGTGCACCTGGTGAAGCTAATCACCCTCTCTGACTCAGAGGTAGGTACAAACCCTGACTCCATCCCATCATCCTTTCCTGCAGAACTGGTAAAGACTGGTAACTGTGGGGCTCAGCTGGACAGACAGCTAGCTCTCCAGGAGCGTCTCAGAACCTCAGTTTCTCCATCTGTAAAGCGGGGTAGCAGTAGAATTGTTATCATATAGACCCACTATAGAAACATGCTGGCAATACTCAGCACCATCCTTGGTACCACTTCCATAGAAACGGGCTCTTTGGTTGTTCTCTAGAGTACTCCGAATATCACGGCCAACATCACCTCATCCTTGATGAGCGTCTGCGAGTGGAGCCAGACGATCAACCCCCACGATGACAGGGATCCAAGTCACGCTGACCTGATTCTCTATATCACCAGGTATCCGAGGTTCCCATAAGAGTGCTGCTTCGTGGGAGGGCTGCACTATGAACTTCAGCTTCCCTGCTTTCTGCACCAGCAACGTGGCTGGTGCCACTGTCCTTGTGATTCATTTTCTCTTATCAAGGTTTGACCTGGAGTTGCCTGATGGCAACCAGCAGGTTCGGGGTGTCACCCAGCTGGGAGGTGCCTGCTCCCTTTCCTGGAGTTGCCTTATCACTGAGGATACTGGCTTTGACCTGGGGGTCACCATCGCCCATGAGATTGGGCACAGGTATGTGGCCTCACCAGTTATCCCCAGACTGGTCAGAGAGCTGATCTGAACCCCAGGGTCGAGCTCTGTGGCCCAGGCAGGAAACGAATCTTTGCAGAAGAGCCAGTCAGAGGCCTACACCCCTTAGCCTAAGTGTCTTGGTAGGGAAAGCTGAGATCGGGGAAATCTGATGCTTCTTGATTACTGAGCGATCAACAGCTATTAGAAAACAATAACTTAATATTTAAGATTTTAAAGTTGTATTGGGCGGGGGGGGGGGAGAGAAGGAGACACACACACAGGGAGAAGGGGGGAATCACACCACATCATGCATATAGAAGTCAGAGGACAACTTGGCAGTTGGTTCCCATCTTTACATAGGTTCTGGGAATTGATCATTAGGCTTTTGGAGCAAATGTCTTTACCCACTGAGCCATCCAGAAAATAAGTCTTGCCAGGAATTCCAGTAAAGAAACAAACCAAACTGAAGTTTATCCTGAGTCCATGCAATGTCTTAGCTACTGTTCTAACACTGTGAAGAGACATCTTGACCAAGGCAACTCTTACAAAAGAAAGCATTTAGTTGTGGACTTGCTTACAGTTTCAGAGGGTTAGTCCATGATTGTTACAGCAGGGATAAGAGTGGCACACAGGCAGGCATGGTGTTGGAGCAATAAGCTGAGAGCTTTATATCCTGACCCATAGGAAGGCAGGCAGAGAGAGGGAGACGCTGGGCCTGCCACAGGCTTTTGGAGCCTCAAAGCCTACCTCTAGCCACACACCTACTCCAAAAAGCCACATCTCCTAATCTTTCCAAATTCTTCATCTGTTGGGGGCTTAACATGCAAATAAATGGGGGAAGTGCTTTCTTAGTTAAACTACCACACACCACTTATGGAATGTCTTTTCAGATTTACATTTAATTTTGGTCATTAATATGCACATATCAGGCTTGTGCAATACTTTGTTATTTTGATTCTATTGTGGGTTTTTTTTTTTTTTTTTTTTGGTTTTGGTTTTGGTTTTTCGAGACAGGTTTCTCTGTATAGCCCTGGAACTCCTGAAACTCACTTTGTAGACCAGGCTGGCCTTGAACTCAGAAATCTGCTTGCCTCTGCCTCCAGAGTACTGGGATTAAAGGCATGTGCCACCACGCCCGGCTCTACTGTGGTTTTTTTTTTACTTGGCCATCCGATAACTGTTGGGTAGGATTACAGGTGTGTACCACCAGCCCTTATAACTCTTGTCTTTTTTTTTTAAAGATTTATTTATTTATTATGTGTAAGTACACTGTAGCTGTCTTCAGACACACCAGAAGAGGGAGTCAGATCTTGTTATGGATGGTTGTGAGCCACCATGTGGTTGCTGGGATTTGAACTCAGGACCTTCGGAAGAGCAGTCGCGTGCTCTTACCTGCTGAGCCATCTCACCAGCCCCAACTCTTGTCTTTTAATATATCAATATATCCCAAATGTTTCTCAGCTCATAGATCTCTTATGTTTTATGTTTGTTTGTTTGTTTGTTTGTTTTGTACACACAACAACGTAATCCTCCTGGTTCGGCCGTTAGGGTGTTTTGAGTCCTTGCTTCTGTGTGTAGTATGTATTCTTGTTGGCAAATTCCTGTGTATTATCATTTTATCTAGAGTGATGTGTTTCTTTTCTTTTTGATTTTTAGCTGTTTTAGTTGTTGTTGTTCAGAAAAATATTATCCAATTGTTATAAAACATCAGGTGACATGGAAATGAGCAGAGCATAAAATGAAAGTTTCCTTCCTGATAACCTAGCAACTCTGCACTGGTATAGGCTCCCAGGGGTGGAAGCCAGTCTCTACAGACCTCCCCAAGGGTCTGGCCCCAGCAGCTTTTGCACATACTGCCTCACCCCCCAGCCCCTTAGGCTCCTAAGTCTGTTCTGCATGAAGTGGGGGGATGGGATGATATTCAGGCCTTGCTTCAAAAACAAACAAACAAACAAAAAAAAACTACCACCTGGTAACAGACAGGAAGACAGCAACATCTCCTCGGTCTCTTCAACTACAAGGCAGCTGCAGGTGGATAGATTTCTCAAACCCAAACACATTCAGGCCATCAGTCACTGGAAGGGTAACCTGTTGACCTACCTGGCTCCTGGTTCCCATGTCTACACCCTAGACTTGTAACCATGCATTAGGTCAGCTGATCTCTCATCAAAACCTTTTGCTATTTATTAGCCAAAGGAAGAAAGAGCCACCCTGCTCAACCAGCTCTTCTCCCTTCCTCACATAGGTGGGAAACTGATTCTAGGATTCCTTGTGGGCTGACTTAGCTAGTAGCAGGGTCCAGGTCTAGGAGACACAAAGATGGCTTGACCCAGCCCCAGCTGGCTACTCTCAGAATTTCTTCTGCCCACAGCTTCGGGCTGGACCATGATGGTGCTCCAGGTAGTGGCAGCACCTGCAAGGCCAGTGGCCACGTGATGGCGGCTGATGGCGCAACACCTACTGGAGGGACCCTGGAGTGGTCTGCCTGCAGCCAAAGGCAGTTGCAGCACCTACTCAGGTGCAGCCTCCACCTAGGACAGCAGGGTGGGCTGTCACTCTCACCCTGCCCAGCAGCCTTCACCCCATCCCACTCTTTGCTATTATTCCCTGTCTCCAACCCCACTCTGCTCCCCCATCAATTCCTCCATCCCCTCCAATCCCTCCTCTCTCATCTTCCCCACTTTCTTGAACCCACTCTCCTATCCTATCCCACTCCTGGGCCCACCCCTCAATTGTCCCTTGTTCTCTACCTCCCCTGCTTCTTCCTTCCACACTTCCATGACAGACCTTTCCTGTCCATTGGTCTGTGGCCTTCTCCTCCATCCCCCTCCCAGCCCCACTACCTGCTCCATTCTATACTCTGTTGGGCCTCTACCCAGCTAATATCCCCAGCCCCACATCTGCTATTTTACGCTGACCCCACTGGTGTCCACTCAGGTTTTGAGCTCTTCCTGATCTGTCACAGCACAGGGCAAATGCACTGCTTCCAGGACCCACCTGGGCTGCAGTCAGGACTTACACGGCACCAGCTGATGGCACAGCCTGGCCTCTACTACAGTGCAGATGATCAGTGCCGTGTGGCTTTCGGTTCTGGGGCTGTCGCCTGCACCTTCTCCAGGGAGGGTCTGGTGAGTCCACCCATCCATAACACCCAGTCTCACTCCACCCAGCTCACTCCCCTCAGTGCACTGAGCCCCCGTCCCCTGCTGGGCACCAGGCACAGGTGAGGACCACTCCAGGGCTCACTTCGTTTGATGCTCACAGTTCACAGACACCTGGTGCTCACAGTTCATCAATTATATGCCTGATCTTGTCTAATGCTTATGTTTAGTTTATTGTTAAGTAAGAACTGTGGACATGCATGGGAGTGTGCCACAGTACATTTTGGGGGGTGGAAGTCAACTGTGTGGACTGAATTCTTTCCGTTCCTCTTAGGTTCTGGGGATTGAGCTCAGGTGACAAGGTTTGCGTCATAGTCATTTTTACCCACCTCACCCACCCTCCTCTTGGACATATTAAACTTTTTAAAAAACTAAAGTCCCTACATTTTTGTTTGACTTTGCCTGAAAGATTATGTTGTTCCTGGCACAAAGGCATCTAACCTGTGGGGGTGGGCTCAGCATAAAGGGCTTCTAAGAGGCAGAGGCCTCTAGGCTCCACACAGAGTAGGAATGTAGCTCACAGCAGCTGTAAATGGAGAGGCCAGAGTTTCCCAAGGCAGACTTCCTCCTTTCTTCTTTGCCCAGACAAGCCCCTTTCTTCCAGAGAAGCATTAAGAATTATGCTTAGGGACTGGGAATGCAGTTAAGTTGGTAAAGTGTTTGCTTTACCAGAGTAGTCAAAGCCCCAAATCTGGTTGTTGGCCATATAAGCTAGGCATGGTGGCACATACATGTAATCCCAGGATTCTGTAGGTGGAGGCAGGGGAAGGAGGGGAAGGAGGGTATGGGGAGGCAGAAGTCAAAGCCATTCTTGGCTATATAGGGAGTTCAAGGCCAGTCTGGGCTAGAGACCTTATATTTAAAAAGTTACACTTAGTATTTTTGTAAAATGTGAAAATCTCTGAATTATTATTTATTGGCCTATGTTAGAATATGTATCTTTTATTTAAAAGTTTATTTTTCTCTTCTGATTTTAAATATTAAGACATTTTCATGGCCCCTAGAGGCATGACCAACTCTGGCAAGTTCCATGCTTGCTTCTAATGGACGAGTCAGTCAGCTGTGTTTTTTCTTCTAGGCCACTCATCCGAGCAGGGAATTAACTCATCTAGAAGGGACACTAAGCAGGCAACCTCTTAGTGGACCACTTGTGCATCTCTCTTAGGATGTATGCCAGGCCCTGTCCTGCCACACAGACCCCTTGGACCAAAGCAGCTGCAGCCGCCTCCTTGTTCCTCTCCTGGATGGGACAGAATGTGGTGTGGAGAAGGTTGGAGTAGTGAGAGGGATGAAGCTAGTGAGGGGCCGGGGAGAGGGGGAGGGGTGTGAGAAGAAGGGGTGGGGTGGGGTGGGGTGGGGTGAGTAAGGGATTAGGGAAAGAGCACCCAGGTCCTCTGCTCTGCACTCCCCGTGCTTTTCCTAAGTGGGATCTTATAGCTCCCACTCCAGGGCCTGGTACCACTTCTCACCCACTCCCTCTTCCAGCCCTCTGTCATACACAGAGGAGTCTGTTGAGTGACAGCAAGCTCCAAGCATCCCCACTCTCATTGCCCGCACCATCTCTCTAGGGTTAAATTTCCCTTTTCACTGAGTACTTGGCAGCTTGATGTCTTCTCTTTAGCATTTGCTCCCAAACAGAATGAGGTATGTGACTGTGCCCCCATGTCCCTCTCTCTCTGTAGAGGGTACCTGTGTATGAGGTCTCTGTATGCTTTGGGGGATCTCTATGTCTCTTGGAAGATGCTGTGTGTGGTCCTTATCTACTGGTGGTCTCTGTGTTGGGGTGATCCCTGGCAGTGAGATCTCTGTGTGTGTTAAGGATTCTAATGAAGAGTATGGTCCCTGTGTCAGAAGTATCTATGTGTGATGGCAAACTGCATTCTGGAGGGTTCCTCAGTGCAGTGCATTAGGGTCCCTGGGTATTTTGACTGCATCCTATGTGTGCTGGGTCTCTGTGGGAAAGGGAGACAGAGTTGTTTTACTTCGCAGTGGTGCTCCAAGGCTCGCTGTCGCTCCCTAGCTGAGCTGGCTCCTGTGGCTGCAGTACATGGACACTGGTCTAGCTGGGGCCCCCATAGTCCCTGCTCCCGATCCTGTGGAGGAGGTGTGATTACCAGGAGGCGGTGGTGCAACAACCCCAGGTACCTACAGAGGTTTCCCTGCAAGGAGGGTGATTGCATCCCACTCTCTGGGAGCAGCAGTGGTCGCTTCTCATCCCTTTTGTTCTGTGGGCACTTCCAGGCCTGCATTTGGGGGACGTGCATGTGTGGGTGAAGACCTCCAGGCTAAGATGTGCAACACGCAGGTAGGCTGGTCTCCTAGCTGAGAGGGTGGATAAGAGTTAGCCACCAGAAGAGCTGACTCATGGGCTCATGACTCCCTTTCTCTGTGATGAGAACTGGCTGTGGGCATGGGGTCCTGAGGGTACACAGTGAAAAGTGTTTCATTTAGACACTGATGTGAAATGAATCTTGTTTAGTCAACCATTTCAAAGTGCATAGTGCATAGGCACTGAACACACAGGGAATGCTGTGTAAATACTGCCTCTATTTGGTTCCAAACACTTCCTTCACCCCAGAGAAACAACTCAACACCAGTAAGCAGCCTCTCATTCCCACCCAGCAGCTCCAACCTGCTCTCTCTCTCTCTCTCTCTCTCTCTCTCTCTCTCTCTCTCTCTCTCGTATGCATCTACTCGTTCTGAGCACCTCATTTAAACACCATCTTGCAAGAGTCAGCTTCTTTGAGGTGGCATAACATCTTTCGAGTGTTGTCTATGTTGTATAATGAGTCAGAACATCGCTCCCATTTGGGGCTAAAGAACAGCCCACCATATGGATGGTGTTTCTGGTCTTCTTCGTTTCCATTGTTTGGGTCATTTGTTCTTTTTGGCTATAGCGAGTCCAGCTGCTGTAAATGAGTTGGCTTTAGTTGGCCTAACCTTCTGTGATGAAACACCACAGTAATTTGTCAACAACAGAAATTGATTTCTCACAATGCTGGAGTCTAGAAGTCCAAGAAAGGCCCTGGACAACTTGGTGTCCACTTCCCAATGGTCCCTATTGCCCCATCCTACAGAAGTCCAACATGTGGTGATACGGTCCAACCTACCTTTTTCTGCTAAATGCCCAAGGGGTCTCAGACCTTGAGAGGAGGGAGCTGTGGTTGTCATGTCTCCCCGTGTGGTCACCTCCAAGCCTTTCCTTCCCAGTGCAGTGAGGTAGTGCAGTGTCTCTGCAGTTCCTCAGTTCCTGCCCTGGATGTTCCTAGGAAGAAAATACACAGCTCAACCACATTTCCTCAGGTTCAGGACTTGGAACCAGACCCAAGTGCTACATTGTGTCCTGTTTTTCTCTTCCCGCTGTTGCTGCTGTGTCCTTTACATATTATCTGGAATTTCCCCATGCACAAAGAAAGGCAGATCTGGTCACCTACAGACTACTGAACAGAGATAAGCCACAGCCTGGGGCTGAGTTATTGTCTCTTGACTGCATGCAGGATGCATGCTGTCTCCCATTGGCCACAACCCCGCCTGTACCACCTGTCTTCTGCCTCCTCTGGCCAGGCTTGTGAGAAGACTCAGCTGGAGTTCATGTCCGAGCAGTGTGCCCAGACAGACAGACAACCACTGCAACTTTCCCAAGGCACTGCCTCCTTCTACCACTGGGATGCTGCTGTGCAGTATAGTCAAGGTGGGTTGTGGGGCCTGGGAAAGCAAGGCCCTGGAGACTTCTTCCAGGCTCTTTAGGTTAGCCAGCATCTTTGCTATTGTCTTGCTGCTGAGAGAAAAGATAAAACAGCCAAACAAAATCAACTTCAAGAAGGAAGGATTTAGTCTGACTCGGGGTTCCAGGGTACAGTCCATTGTGGCAGGGAAGCTGTAGCAGCTGGAAACAGAGGGAGCTAGTCATATTGCACCTGAAGCCAGGAAACAGAGACACACAATGAGGTAGACAGACAGACAGACAGACAGACAGAAAGACAGACAGACAGACACAGAGATGGAAACAGAGACACACAGTGAGAAAGACAGACAGTCAGACACACACACACAAAGAGAGAGAGAGAAAGAGAGAGAGAGAGAGAGAGAGAGAGAGAGAGAGAATCTTCCCTCAATTAATTTAATCAAGATAGTCTCTTGAAGGTAGGACCAGAAACTAATATAATCTGGATAACTTCTTACAGCATATTTAGAGGCTTATCTTCTAGGTGGTGACTGTTGATCCTGTCAAGTAGGAAATCAGCATTAACTATCATCACTCCAGTGCTGGCTGGCAGGCTTGAGCCACGCACTGGCACCCTGCAGGCCATGGTTTGCCTCTCTGCTTTGCTCTGGGCTCCCTAGACAGTAAGCAGTGAGGTTCTATTATAGAGGCATCTTCTTCTGGGCCTGCTAGATGGATTCAGGGAGATACCTCAGGGGAAATGCATGTGTGATGCTTGGATAATAACCCAGTAGTCATGAGTACGAGACCAGAATATAATATGGCCTTGGAGGAAAAACAGTGACCCTGGCCTCATAAGCAAAGCTGAGGCTGGTGGGACAGCCCACTGGGACCTCGTCTGGCAGGGTTACTACAACAGGTTCTAAAGGAACTTCCTACCTAGCTCAGTAACCTCGTGGTTCATCTTTGAACAGCAGACTTCCTTGCAACTCTGCCCTTTCAGGAGATACCCTGTGCAGACACATGTGCTGGGCTGTTGGAGAAAGCTTCATTGTCAGCCGTGGGGACAGGTTCCTAGATGGGACCCGTTGTGTGCCAAGTGGTCCTCAGGATGATGGGACCCTAAGCCTCTGTTTGTTGGGCAGCTGCAGGGTAGGTGTGTGGATGACCCAAGTGATTCTCTGTCCTTGTGTCTTTCCTGTTCTAGTAGAAGGCTTCTGGGTGAGAGGAAAAGAGAGATGATCTATGGAGTTGCCCTGGGTTTGCTGGGGAGTGTTGTTAGGTACAGGACGGAAACTTGGAGTCAGCCTATATTACAGCCCAAACAGGAAAGTCATCATGGGAGCTCCCTAGGGGTTATACGGATATCAGGAGCTTCAGTGACGCTACAGAGAGTTTTGTGAATCTGGTACCAGGGAAACTAGTACCCCAATAACACAGGCTTTCCAACATCCCCCTTTGCACAGACCTTTGGCTGTGATGGCAGGATGGACTCCCAGAAGGTTTGGGATGCGTGCCAGGTGTGTGGAGGAGACAACAGCACCTGCAGCTCACGGAATGGTTCTTTCACAGCTGGGAGAGCCAGAGGTAGGCCTGCCCTGGTGGAGAGTGGGCTTCCTAATAGTCTGCAGGAACCCAGCACCCAAAGCATTAGCCTAGACTACTCAGGCCACAGCACCCACATGCTGGCTCAGTGCTGGGTACCTCCCTGTGTATCTCAGTTCGTTTCTCTCTGACATATCAAACTCCAGAAACGCTGCTTCTGTAACCAGGCTTGTAGCACCTTACTAAGTCCCTCACTGTAGCTGTGATGAGGGGGAAAAAGAGAGAGAGAGAGGTAGCAGACTCTGAATAATTGTCAGGTCACCTCTTCCTTCCCACTCTGTAGTCCCAGCAGAAGGATTCACTGGACAGCAGAGATGCAACTTTGGCTCTGCTCTATATTTATAAAGTAAAAAAATCATTTGCCAGTACTGACTTGCAAGATCAGCAAAGGACTTGGGTCCTGCCTCTCTGGCTGTGCCTGCAGCTAAGAACCTTGGGTCTGAGCTGGGCATGGTGGCACATGCCTTTGATCCCAGCAATAGGGAAGCAGAGGCAGGCAGATGTCTGAGTTCGAGGCCAGCCTGGTCTACAGAGTGAATTCCAGGACAGCCAGGGCTACACAGAGAAATCCTGTCTCGAAAAAAACAACCAACCAACCAAAAACCAAAACACCACCTTGGGTCTGGTCTTTGCTCCTAGCTTTGGGTCTGGTCTATGGTCCTAGTCTTGGGTCTGGTCTTTGCTCCCAGCCTTGGGTCTTTCTATGCTCCCAGCCTTGGGTCAGGTCTATGCTCCTAGCCTTGGGTCTTGTCTTTGATCCTAGCCTTGGGTCTGATCTTTGCTCCTAGCCTTGGGTCTGGTCTATGCTCCTGGTCTTTGCTCCCAGCCTTGGGTCTGGTCTTTGATCCTAGCCTTGGGTTTGGTCTTAGCTCCTAGCCTTGGGTCTGGTCTATGCTCCTAGCCTTGGGTCTGGTCTATGCTCCTAGCCTTGGGTCTGGTCTATGCTCCTAGCCTTGGGTCTGATCTTTGCTCCTAGCCTTGGGTCTGATCTTTGCTCCTAGCCTTGGGTCTGGTCTTTGCTCCCAGCCTGGGCAGTGTTCTTGCAAGTGGCCCCCTAGTCTGGTCTTAACATCTTCCCATGATGAGAATTCATTGCCACCAAAACCAGCCCAATGACACTCTTCATGTCTGTCCAGGTAGACTTGTCTTCCTTGCTAGTAGTATAGGTGACCACGAAACCCAAGAAACCCTTTTGCTCTGCTCGTCCCTAGAATATGTCACGTTCCTGATTGTTACTCCCAACATGACCAACGCACACATTGTCAACCGCAGGCCTCTCTTCACACACTTGGGTGAGATGCCAGAGGATCCTTCCTTGTACTTAGCCACTGATTTCTTAGTCTTCGAGATGCCTCCACCCCTAACACCTGGTGCCTGGTGGGAGAAACCCAACTCCCCAGACCCCCTTAGAGCTGCTACACTCACAGCTAAGCTTATCCCAGGGAAGGTGAGTATGTAGGTTAAAACTGCCTGGAAAGGAATATGGAAGCTGAGCATGGGGTTGGGGGTGGGGTGGGTGGGAGCAGCTTGACAGCCCCAGGCCCCAGGAACTGGAGCTTTCCAGCACCAGGGCATGACACAACCCCAGAGGATGACCATCTCAGGAATCTGGCCTTTTAAGAGTCAGAACTTTCACTGGACTCCTTTTGAAGATCCTGTCGTATTAGACTCTTCCTTTGTCTCAGAGGCTAGCCTCTGACCTTAGACACCCTGGAAGGGATTTTGGCCCTGGAGCCTTGTGTGAGCCCATCCAGTAGATGGCAGAAGTCACAATCCTCACCAGATTCCAGAAAGAGGCATGGAGCCACCACTGGGGGAAAGTCTCCTGGGTGGGTTCTATGTGGCAGGTCTGTGCATGGAGAAAGAGAGAATTAGTTAATGAAGATACCGAGACACCAGAAGGTCTTAGGGTTCCTTGGGGGGAAGGTTTGAAGCCTTGGAAGGAGCTAAGGACACATTAGACCCTGTTGGCTGAGAGCTTCCTGCCCCTTGCTTTGCTGTCATCCTTAAGCCCGGCCTGTGAAGAGTGGTCCTATCCCACTTAATAGACTGCTGACCTGTGAAGAGGGATGGTGACTACTACACAGTGCTGATGGCCCTGTTCTCAAAGCGGTGAGGATCCAGGGCCACTACATTGTGGCAGGGAAGACTAGCATCTCACCCAACACCACCTACCCTTCCCTTCTGGAGGACTACCGTGTGGAATACAGAGTGACTCTCACTGAGGACCAGCTGCCCCACTTAGAGGAGATTCACATCCGGGGACCCGTCCGGGATGACATTGAGATTCAGGTCATCAATCAGCCAGGCTGGGAGGCGGGGCATGGGGTGGAGTCAGCAGGCCTCTCCTAGTGACTCTGGCTATCTGCATATTTGTCTGTAATTAATTCACTCACTTATTAATCCTTGAGGCAGTCATTTGGGGACCCTCTACAAATGAGGCTCTGTATAAGGTGAAGTGCAACAAGTGCCACTCACGGGATTAATGTATAGCAAGTCCCTATAAATATGTGCCTGTGTCTAGGGCATGCAGAAGGCCTCGGAGATCTGAGCGTATAATAGAGAGTAGAATTAATGCTGGAGTCAGGAACCACCACCACCCCCATCAGAAAAACATGGGGGAGCTGAAGGACTGGCCATGGACAGTCCTCTGAAATGGGGAATAGGCCAAGCAAGGAGTCCCTGTGCCAGCTGGCATGTGGGGACCCTTCAGGGGATGGAGGGCAGTTCTTGCTTCTTTGAGAGTAGAGGCACATGAGGCCTTGAAAGATTTCCGGTAGGGATGTCCTCAAAGATGTGTCTCGTCTGTGTGTCCCTCTGTGTGTTCTGCTAAAGAAGGCATATGTAAGTGGATCAAAGCTGAAATGGCCTGAGCCTGAGCCTTATAGCCTGGCCTGGAGCCCTTTTGCTGGACCATTCCCTGCCCTGATGCTCACTACTCCTGACCTCCTTGGCTGTAGTCTGTCCCCAACGTCATCAATATTCCCATAATACCCTACTCCAAACCTCCCACTCCCTTGGTACATACCTGATCCTCCCACATTTCTCAGAGTTCCTTGACACTCAAGTCCTGTCTGCCTCCTGGAGTCTGGGAACATGAATGCTTTCGGGACAGATGGTTGTGACAGAGACCCCAGGGTGTGCCCTGTTCAGGACCTGAGCTCTCATCTGTCTGGATATAGGTGTACAGACGATATGGAGGAGAATATGGGGATCTTACACACCCAGACATCACCTTTTCCTACTTTCAACTGAAGCAGCAGGCAGCCTGGGTATGGACCGCTAAGCGTGGACCCTGCTCAGTGAGCTGTGGGGCAGGTAAGGCCCAGAGTGAGGCTTGCTTACAGCTCTGCTGGACCCCATGTGGAGGTGGTTGACTCTTTACTCTACCCTTCCAGGGCTGCGCTGGGTGACCTACAGCTGCCAGGATCAAGCTCAAGACAAGTGGGTAAAGAACGCCCAGTGCCAAGGGAGCCCACAGCCACCTGCATGGCAAGAGCCTTGTGTCTCTGCCCCCTGCTCCCCATAGTAAGTACTAAACTGGGAGTCACCTGGCTTGTGGTGACTCTTGTGACCTGGGCAGGCTGAAAAGCATCTTTGTGTGTTGTTTTTCAGTGTTAGCTGCAACTTTGTGGGCTGGGTTCTGTCAGTGTCTTCGTTCTGTGAGTGAGGACATCAAGACTTGAGACACACAGTCACAGAGACAGTCTGGGGTGTGGTCACATCTTCGACCACCTTGTCTGGGTGTCCTGAGGCCTCTCTGAGTTCAGGTTCTCATTGCAAGATGGTGGTGATCACCCTACCATGAAGAATGGTGAGAGAGGGCCAGCACCTGGCTTTTACTGGCTTCAGCCAACTGGTAACAGAATATTTTTAGGAAAAGTTTGTCTTGCTGGGTGTAGTAGTCCAGCCAGCACTATAAAATACCTGGCCTCGGGTTTAGAAGTTTGTCAAGGGAGGTTCCAGACTGAGGCTGGTCTTAGAACAGCAGCTTGGGAATATAGGATCTGGACCAGACCAGAGGAAGTGTGTCTTTGGGATCAGTGAGACAGACTTGCTTGCCTTCTGCCACATTCCCATGAGCCAACTGAAACCCTGGCCCCAGGCCTGACGCTCTGTCCCTTTCTTCCTTAGTTGGGTAGCTGGGGACTTCAGCCCATGTAGCGTGTCTTGTGGCGGGGGCCTTCGGGAGCGGTCACTGCGCTGTGTAGAGACCCAAGATGGCTTCTTAAAGACACTGCCACCTGCCCGGTGCAGAGCAGTAGCCCAGCAGCCAGCAGCAGAAGTGGAAAACTGCAACTCCCAGCCCTGTCCCACCAGGCGAGTATATCAAGGTGTGGTGGCTCCTTGGCTGGGCTTGTCCCTGCACTGAGACCCATCCTTGTGGAGCGCCCTCTCTTGCTGAAAGCTCTCATCAGCTCCATCCTGGTGATAGATGGTGGCACCTGAACCTTCTCACTATTCAAGAGGTGCTGGGTTGCTCATCTCCATCACTGAATTTCTAATACCTGGGTGATGTGGGGATGAGAGCTATAAGGATAGTGTGACACTGAACATAAAACTCATAGCATTAGTCATCACTGGCAACTCTCCTGCACTGACCATGTGACTGTGCCTTAAATGTCCTCGTCCAGACTGATCCTCACTTATTGGTCTGCCTGTGTCCAATGGGCTGGATGATCAGCATGGCTTCAGGCATGCTATCTGTCCAATGGGAGAGCCCTAGATTATTGGTGGCCCACTGATGGCTCTTCCTCTTCTCTCACACATGACCAACATTGCAATCCTATTCTTAGGTGCGGAGGTATGATTCGGTCTCAGCACCCTTGACAGCACAGTGCTCTAGACAGACATCATGCATTGATGCCATACAGTGAACCATGTGCCACCCCTCAACTGGTACTGTGAATGCACATGGCACCTGTTGCCAGGCAACAACGCATGAAGTGTGCTGTTGATAGATTTGGAGAGGAGGGCTTCTAGAAAACAGTTGAGTAGGGCTCTGCCTCCCCACCCCCTAGCCACAGGCAGAGTGTGTGGTTGGCATGCACAAAGTTGCTTTTTAATCTTTTTTTTTTACTTGAAATTACAGTTGTTTATTCATTTATTGTGTATGTGTGCATGCACACCCATGTGAGCAAGCCTTGGTGCAAGAGTGAAAGTCATGGGCTGGAGAGGTGGTTCAGCGGCTAACAGTACTGACTGCTGTACCAGAGGTCCTAAGTTCAATTCCCAGCAACCATATGGTGGCTCACAACCATCAATAAGGGGATCTGATGCCCTCTTCTGGTGTATCTGAAGAGAGTGACAGTGTACTCACATACATACAAAAAAAAAAAAGTTTAAAAAGAGAAAGAATGGAGGTCAGAAGACAACTTACCACAGTCAGTTTTCCCCTTCCCACCCCTGGAATCAGACTGTCTGTGTTGAGTCGGGCGTGGTGGCTCACGCCTTTAATCCCAGCACTCGGGAGGCAGAGGCAGGCAGATTTCTGAGTTCGAGACCAGCCTGGTCTACAGAGTGAGTTCCAGGACAGCCAGGGCTACACAGAGAAACCCTGTCTTGAAAAACAAAAAACAAAAAACCCCAAAACAACAACAACAACAAAACCCCAAACAAACAAACAAACAAACAAAAATCCCAAAATACAGACTGTCTGAGTTGGAGGCCCAAGCCTTTGCTCACTGAGCTATCTCACTGTCCTGACAGAGTCCTTGTTGAGGAGAACTGAGTTGTGTTTTCCTCAGGTGGGAGGTGTCAGACCCTGGCCCTTGCATGTCATCTGCCTGTGAGGCAGGTCTGGACTCAAGGAATGTGACATGTGTGTCCAGGGCGGGTGACCCGGAGAAGCCAGAAACTGCAGGCCCCTGCCGCACCGACGAGATGTCAGCTATGCTGGAGCCCTGCTCCAGGAGCCTGTGTTCTCCAGGCTTGGGTCAGGTGAGTGGAAGGGGCAGGAAGGTGGCCAGGAGTCCTGGGTCATTTTTCATCTTCCTGCAGGCCGGAGTGAGGACTCCGTCCTCATGGTGCTGTCTGAGGAACACCCTGTCAGCGAACATGCTTAAGGTGCTTCTGAAAGGGGTGAGCCAGGCTGATAGAAACTAGAGCCTGCCAAAAGCAGCTGAGTGGGGACCTGCTTGCTGCTGTTATTGAGGCGCTGAGAACCAAGTCCAATGCCCTCAGTAGCTAGGCAAGCACTCTCCCACTAGCTATAACCCTGGTCTTTTCCTTCATATGGTTTAAATTTTGAGACAGTGTCTCACTAGATTGCTTGGGACCTGTCTGTAGCCCAAGTAACCCTTGAACTTTCAATGCTCCTGCTCAGGCCTCCAAAGTTGTAAGGACCACAGGCCTGTGACACCAGGGACAGCAAGGAAAGAGTTCTCCAGCTGCTGTGAAAGTAATTCCCCCAACATTTGCCTGGCATCCAGGGGCCTCAGACTGATGTTGCTATCTGGCCAGAGGGCCCTGGATTCTTCTGGGCTAGGGACTGCAGGTCTAAGTGTGCTTACAAATACAGTCCTGCTCTTTAGCTCCTTAGTCTAGCCCCATCCCACAGGCACCACTTGGAATGATAAGGAACCTTCACAGGCCAAAGTGAAGTGCATGGTGAGGGCTTCACCAAGAAGCAGGCAGGCACTGGCCTCCCTAGAGAATAGCAGGGAGGGAACCCTGGTGTTTTTGGAATATTTTCTCTTTTCTTCTTTAAAAGGAGAGGAGGAGGCAGCGCCAAGGCAGAAGCCAGAATTTCAGACTCACCTGCTCATTGCTTTCTTTAGGTGGACAACACCATGTCTCTGGGAGAGGAGGCTCCATCCCCGGTGGGCAGTGACAAGCCAGGGGCTCAGGCTGAGCATGTGTGGACCCCTCTGGTGGGGCTGTGCTCCATCTCTTGTGGGAGAGGTGAGAACCTGAGGACATTCGTGAAACTTTATTACTTCTCTTATCTACCCACATCTGCCTAGATCAGTGCTGAAGAAGGGTTGGCTGCCAGAAAGCCAAAATATGTGAGCATGGCACCCAGATAAGTCATCTTGATGTGTTTCATGCCTGACTGTAAAGTAAAGATAAAGCCCAGAAAAACTAAGACTGTGTCCCTTACAGAGCTGTGACCAAACCAACCACCAAAGCTGAACTTGGCACTCTCTGTGTTCTTATTGTGAAACACACACACACACACACACACACACACACACACACACACACCGCTTAGCCATTAAAAAATATGTATTTATTTGTGCATATGTGCCTGTATGTATATATTTGTGCATATGTGCCTGTATGTATATATTTGTGTATATGTGCCTGTATGTATATATTTGTGTATAGGTGCCTGTATGTATATCTGTGTATCATGTGTGTGCAGCCTTGGAGGTCAAAAAAGCCATCAGATCCTCCAGAAATAGTTACAGATGGCTGTGAGCAGCCATGTGGGTGGTAGGAACGGAGTCCATGACCTCTGCAAGGGCAGTAAGAGTTCTTAACCACTGAGCCACCTCACCAGCCCCAACACTTAACCATGTTTAGTGTTTCACTCAGTGACAATAATCGTACCCACCTTGTCATGCAGCCATTGGCACCATCCATCTCCAGAAGATTCCACCCTTCCAATCTAGACCCTGTCTTCATTAAACACCAACATTCATCACCTTCCAGCCCCTGGCCACCTACCTGTTAGCTTCTCCTCTAAGGCTGTGACTCCTACCGCTGATGACAGCTATGTGCAATGTGACTGGCTTCTGCCAGCTAGGCTCATGCATGCTGTAACAGTGTTTGAATCCCCTCCCCTCCTTTTTAAAGGTTTATTTATTATATTTACATGAGTACACTGTCACTGTCTTCAGACGCACCAGGAGAGGGCATCCATCAGATCCCATTACAGATGGTTGTGAGCCACCATGTGGTTGCTGGGAATTGAATGCAGGACCTCTGGAAGAGCAGTCTTAACCGATGAGCCATCTCTCCAGCCCTGGAATCCCTTCTTGGGCCCGTGCTGGCTTGGGTCACCGTGAGTGGACAGATGCTAGCATTCTCCTTTCAGCTTTCCTTAGTAGCGCTGCTCTGAGCCTGGGGGCCTGGCTTTTGGTCCTGGTGGACACGAGAGGAGGAATTGCAAGGTCATGTTGCCAAGCTTTGTCAGCTTTTGCAGGCCTCTCTGCACTGTTGTTTTGGAACTGAAGTTTACATTCCTACCAGTGGGGCACCCGGTTCTAGTTTCTCCACGTCCTTGTCAATATTTGCTGTTTTCTGAATTTTCAATAGAGAAGGGTGTGAGAAGGCACACACACCTTTAAACAGCCCTAACCACTTACTACATCTGTTTAAAACTGACCAGAAAGAGATTCCTAAGGGATGGATAGAGGAAACCAACACTAATAATACCTTTTTTGTTTGTTTGTTTTTGGTGGATGCAGGAGGATCTCATGTAGTTTAGCTAGTCTCTAACTATGTAGCCAAGGATGGCCCAGAATTCCTCATCTTCCCACCTTTATTTCTTGAGTGTTGGGATTGTAGACTTGTGATATCACACATAGTACTTAGTTATTTATTAAATGTTTCATCATGTGTATATATGAATATATGTATGTATGAATGTATATACGTATGTAAGGATTCTGCACTTGAGTGCATATGCAGCAGAGGGCAGGAAAGGACACAAGATCTCTGGGCCTGGAGCACAGGCTGGTCTGAGCTTCCTGATGTGAGTACTGAGATTTGAACATGGGTCCTCGGAAAGAGCAGTATGAGCTCTTAGCCACAGAACTCTCTCCTGTCTAAAGGCACAGTTAGCGAGCAATACTGGGCATTGAATCCAGGGCTTTGTGCATAGTGGGCCAGCAGTCTACCAACTGAGCTCCACCTCTCGTCCTCAAGAGACATTCCTTAAGCATTTACACACACACACACACACACACACACACACACACACACACGCACACACACACGCACACACACACACGCACACTTACACTGTATTTTGATCCTTTGCTATCCACTGTTATCTTTTTTCTCTACAGCAAGTCCCCCTCTGACTTTTATATTTTTTGTTTGTTTGTTTGTTTGTTTGTTTGTTTGTGGCTACTGCATTGAAGTAGTATTGCTTCTGTGAGCTCGTGTAGAGGTCAAGAGATACTGTTACAGCACTTCCCCCCTTGCTTCTCAATAAAACAGCAGCTTCCACCAGCAGGCACCTTTCATTATTCAATCGCTGTATATGACTGTGCTAGGTAGATACCATTATATGGAAACCAGGGGATCAGAGAGGCTAAGTCACTTGTCCAAGTGCACACAGCTGGTAAGATGCAGGTGATGCAGATGACTTCAGAGCTAAGAAGGCACAAATGCTATAGTCCTTGCCACGCTGGGTCAAGGGCATTCCTGCTTCTTCCTGGCAGGTCTGAAGGAACTGTATTTCCTGTGCATGGATTCTGTCCTCAAAATGCCTGTCCAGGAAGAGCTATGCGGCTTGGCTAGTAAGCCCCCAAGCCGGTGGGAGGTCTGCAGGGCTCGCCCCTGTCCTGCTCGGTGAGTTGGGGACAGTTAGTGCAGGGGAAGGAATCTGACCCCAGGGTTGCTCTCCTATGATGCCTTGGCCTTCTTCCTTCAGGTGGGAGACTCAAGTCTTGGCACCGTGCCCGGTGACCTGTGGTGGGGGGCGAGTGCCACTGTCTGTTCGTTGTGTGCAGCTAGACCGTGGCCACCCGATATCTGTACCTCACTCCAAGTGCTCGCCAGTGCCTAAGCCAGGCTCCTTCGAGGACTGCAGCCCTGAGCCTTGTCCTGCTAGGTGAGTACCTTGCCTGGGAGATAGGCAGCCATGGATCTGTATTAGGCTCTGCCATCAGCCCCAGATGATGTAAAGCACATATGTAGGTTCTGGGAAGGTGATGATGTAGGCATATTTTTAAAAAAATCTATTTAGTTAATATTTATGAGACAGGGTCTCACTATGTGGCCATGGCTGGCCTAGAATTTGTAGATCTGGAACTCACAGAGATCCTCAGAAGTGTGTATCACAACTCCTGGCCATCCATCCATCCAATCCTGGGGCTTTGTGCATGTTAGAAAGCACTCTAGCACTGAGCTGTATTCCCAGCTTCCCTTTTACCTTTTATGTCAAGACAGGGTCTCACAAGATGCTCACTAGACAGACAGGGTCTGACAAGATGTTCACAAGACAGACAGGGTCTCACAAGATGCTCACTAGACATACAGGGTCTCACAAGATGCTCACTAGACAGACAGGCTCTCACAAGATGCTCACTAGACAGACAGGCTCTCACAAGATGCTCACTAGACAGACAGGCTCTCACAAGATGCTCACGAGTGTCGCTCTGTAGCTCAGCCTTGGTAGGGGCACTGGTTCATGGAGTACAATTATCTGGAGCTCTGGAGATTTCAAGGCCAAGTGGTAGCTCAACTCTGTGCATGAAAAGGCAGGGATGCCATTCCTAGCAGAAACAGAAGAGCTACTAACACAGTCTGACAGGCTTTCTTTTTAAAAAGATTTAGTTAGTTAGTTTTTGTTTGAGTGCTCTATCAGCATGTACACCTGCAGGCCAGAAGAGGGCATCGGATCCCAGTATTGATGGTTATGAGCCACCATGTAATTGCTGGGAATTGAACTAAGGATTTCTGGAAGAGCAGACAGTGCTCTTAACTACTAAGCCATCTCTCCAGCCCCACCTGCCAGGCTTTTTATTTTTTAAATCAAGTTGCTTGACTTTCTCTTCTGTATATGTAATGATTTTAACTTTTTAGCTTAGAATCTACTTGAGACACCCCCCCCCCCCAGCACGTGTGTCTGCCTTCTACTGTTGCTAAAGTTCCCTATCTGTGCTCTTTATTTTTGCATGTTATATTTATAAATGGTTTAGAAATTTTTTTTTTTTGCTTTTTTTTTTTTTGAGACAATGTCTTATGTAGACCAGGCTAGCTTCAAATTCTCTATATAACTGAATATAGCCTTGAATTCTTTAACCTTTACCTCTCAAGTGTTTGGGATGCTAGGCATGTGCCACCACACCCAGCTAAATCTTTGTTTGTTTGTTTGTTCGTTCCATGGGAACTGAAGGCACATGTGAGTTCTGGTTACCGCTGAGGTGTCAGTGTGGTCATTCTGTAATCTGCACTGACCTGTCTATGGTCTCTCTTCTTTGTAGGGCACTAGTGTGGGAAGCCGCCCCCACATTCGCCGTCACAAGATGGCGCTGACATCCTGTGTTCTAAGTTGGTAAACAAATAATCTGCGCATGAGCCAAGGGTATTTACGACTACTTGTACTCTGTTTTTCCCGTGAACGTCAGCTCGGCCATGGGCTGCAGCCAATCAGGGAGTGATGCGTCCTAGGCAATTGTTGTTCTCTTTTAAATAGAAGGGGTTTCGTTTTTCTCTTTTTCTTGCTTCTTACACTCTGGCCCCAAAAAGATGTAAGCAATAAAGCTTTGCCGTAGAAGATTCTGGTTGTTGTGTTCTTCCTGGCCGGTCGTGAGAACGCGACGAATAACAATTGGTGCCGAATTCCGGGACGAGAAAATCCGGGACGAGAAAAAACTCCGGACTGGCGCAGGAGGGATACTTCATTTCAGAACCAGAACTGCGGATCACGTTTATAAAGGTTCCCGTAACACAGACTGTTGAGAAGGATTCAACTGCCGAATTCAGAACTCATCAGCTGGGGAACGACGGTGATAAAGGTTCCCGTAAAGCAGACTGTTAAGAAGGATTCAACTGTATGAATTCAGAACTTTTCAGCTGGGGAACGAGAGTACCAGTGAGTATGTTTGGCCTTGAATTTTTTCTGGTGTTAGGAGCCCTTTTGTTCTTTTTCACATGCTATCAAGTGATTAAGATAGGGCTGAAAATTCTAGAGGAAATTCAGGACAATCTATCAGAAGTAAAGCGGGGAGAGAGAGTAGGAACAAAGAGGAAGTATGGTACACAAAATAAGTATACAGGCCTTTCCAAGGGTCTTGAACCCGAGGAAAAGTTAAGGTTAGGTAGGAATACCTGGAGAGAGATTAGAAGAAAAAGAGGAAAAAGGGAGAAGAAAAAAGATCGATTAGCGGAGGTCTCTAGGAGATACTCGTCACTAGATGAGCTCAGGAAGCCAGCTCTTAGTAGCTCTGAAGCAAGTGAAGAATCCTCCTCTGAGGAAACAGACTGGGAGGAAGAAGCAGCCCATTACCAGCCAGCTAATTGGTCAAGAAAAAAGCCAAAAGCGGCTGGCGAAAGTCAGCGTACTGTTCAACCTCCCGGCAGTCGGTTTCAAGGTCCGCCCTATGCGGAGCCCCCGCCCTGCGTAGTGCGTCAGCAATGCGCAGAGGGGCAATGCGCAGAGAGGTGCGCAGAGAGGCAATGCGCAGAGAGGTGCGCAGAGAGGCAGTGCGCAGAGAGGTGCGCAGAGAGGCAGTGCGCAGAGAGGCAGTGCGCAGACTCATTCATTCCCCGAGAGGAACAAAAGAAAATACAACAGGCATTTCCGGTCTTTGAAGGAGCCGAGGGTGGGCGTGTCCACGCTCCGGTAGAATACGTACAGATTAAGGAAATTGCCGAGTCGGTTCGTAAATACGGAACCAATGCTAATTTTACCTTGGCGCAGTTAGACAGGCTCGCTGGCATGGCACTAACGCCTGCTGATTGGCAGACGGTTGTAAAAGCCGCTCTCCCTAGTATGGGCAAATATATGGAATGGAAAGCGCTTTGGCACGAAGCTGCACAGGCGCAGGCCCGAGCAAACGCAGCTGCTTTGACTCCAGAGCAGAGAGATTGGACTTTTGACTTGTTAACGGGTCAGGGAGCTTATTCTGCTGATCAGACAAACTACCATTGGGGAGCTTATGCCCAGATTTCTTCCACGGCTATTAGGGCCTGGAAGGCGCTCTCTCGAGCAGGTGAAACCACTGGTCAGTTAACAAAGATAATCCAGGGACCTCAGGAATCTTTCTCAGATTTTGTGGCCAGAATGACAGAGGCAGCAGAGCGTATTTTTGGAGAGTCAGAGCAAGCTGCGCCTCTCATAGAACAGCTAATCTACGAGCAAGCCACAAAGGAGTGCCGAGCGGCCATAGCCCCAAGAAAGAACAAAGGCTTACAAGACTGGCTCAGGGTCTGTCGAGAGCTTGGGGGACCTCTCAGCAATGCAGGTTTAGCGGCTGCCATCCTTCAATCTCAGAACCGCTCCATGAGCAGAAATAATCAGAGGACATGTTTTAATTGCGGAAAGCCTGGGCATTTTAAGAAAGATTGCAGAGCTCCAGATAAACAGGGAGGGACTCTCACTCTTTGCTCTAAGTGTGGCAAGGGTTATCATAGAGCTGACCAGTGTCGCTCTGTGAGGGATATAAAGGGCAGAATTCTTCCCCCACCTGATAGTCAATCAACTGATGTGCCAAAAAACGGGTCATCGGGCCCTCGGTCCCAGGGCCCTCAAAGATATGGGAACCGGTTTGTCAGGACCCAGGAAGCAGTCAGAGAGGCGACCCAGGAAGACCCACAAGGGTGGACCTGCGTGCCGCCTCCGACTTCCTACTAATGCCTCAAATGAGTATTCAGCCGGTGCCGGTGGAGCCTATACCATCCTTGCCCCCGGGAACCATGGGCCTTATTCTCGGCCGAGGTTCACTCACCTTGCAGGGCTTAGTAGTCCACCCTGGAGTTATGGATTGTCAACATTCCCCTGAAATACAGGTCCTGTGCTCAAGCCCTAAAGGCGTTTTTTCTATTAGTAAAGGAGATAGGATAGCTCAGCTGCTGCTCCTCCCTGATAATACCAGGGAGAAATCTGCAGGACCTGAGATAAAGAAAATGGGCTCCTCAGGAAATGATTCTGCCTATTTGGTTGTATCTTTAAATGATAGACCTAAGCTCCGCCTTAAGATTAATGGAAAAGAGTTTGAAGGCATCCTTGATACCGGAGCAGATAAAAGTATAATTTCTACACATTGGTGGCCCAAAGCATGGCCCACCACAGAGTCATCTCATTCATTACAGGGCCTAGGATATCAATCATGTCCCACTATAAGCTCCGTTGCCTTGACGTGGGAATCCTCTGAAGGGCAGCAAGGGAAATTCATACCTTATGTGCTCCCACTCCCGGTTAACCTCTGGGGAAGGGATATTATGCAGCATTTGGGCCTTATTTTGTCCAATGAAAACACCCCATCAGGAGGGTATTCAGCTAAAGCAAAAAATATCATGGCAAAGATGGGTTATAAAGAAGGAAAAGGGTTAGGACATCAAGAACAGGGAAGGATAGAGCCCATCTCACCTAATGGAAACCAAGACAGACAGGGTCTGGGTTTTCCTTAGCGGCCATTGGGGCAGCACGACCCATACCATGGAAAACAGGGGACCCAGTGTGGGTTCCTCAATGGCACCTATCCTCTGAAAAACTAGAAGCTGTGATTCAACTGGTAGAGGAACAATTAAAATTAGGCCATATTGAACCCTCTACCTCACCTTGGAATACTCCAATTTTTGTAATTAAGAAAAAGTCAGGAAAGTGGAGACTGCTCCATGACCTCAGAGCCATTAATGAGCAAATGAACTTATTTGGCCCAGTACAGAGGGGTCTCCCTGTACTTTCCGCCTTACCACGTGGCTGGAATTTAATTATTATAGATATTAAAGATTGTTTCTTTTCTATACCTTTGTGTCCAAGGGATAGGCCCAGATTTGCCTTTATGTGGTAAATGCAGTAAATCTTTTAGAAGTGGCTGGAGTGATTAAGCCTTCCAGTAGAGTTGCCAATATTTTTCAGCAGATACAATTAGTTTTGTTATCTAGAAGATCTCCTGTTTATATTACTCATGTTAGAGCCCATTCAGGCCTACCTGGCCCCATGGCTCTGGGAAATGATTTGGCAGATAAGGCCACTAAAGTGGTGGCTGCTGCCCTATCATCCCCGGTAGAGGCTGCAAGAAATTTTCATAACAATTTTCATGTGACGGCTGAAACATTACGCAGTCGTTTCTCCTTGACAAGAAAAGAAGCCCGTGACATTGTTACTCAATGTCAAAGCTGCTGTGAGTTCTTGCCAGTTCCTCATGTGGGAATTAACCCACGCGGTATTCGACCTCTACAGGTCTGGCAAATGGATGTTACACATGTTTCTTCCTTTGGAAAACTTCAATATCTCCATGTGTCCATTGACACATGTTCTGGCATCATGTTTGCTTCTCCGTTAACCGGAGAAAAAGCCTCACATGTGATTCAACATTGTCTTGAGGCATGGAGTGCTTGGGGGAAACCCAGACTCCTTAAGACTGATAATGGACCAGCTTACACGTCTCAAAAATTTCAGCAGTTCTGCCGTCAGATGGACGTAACCCACCTGACTGGACTTCCGTACAACCCTCAAGGACAGGGTATTGTTGAGCGTGCGCATCGCACCCTCAAAGCCTATCTTATAAAACAGAAGAGGGGAACTTTTGAGGAGACTGTACCCCGAGCACCAAGAGTGTCGGTGTCTTTGGCACTCTTTACACTCAATTTTTTAAATATTGATGCTCATGGCCATACTGCGGCTGAACGTCATTGTTCAGAGCCAGATAGGCCCAATGAGATGGTTAAATGGAAAAATGTCCTTGATAATAAATGGTATGGCCCGGATCCTATCTTGATAAGATCCAGGGGAGCTATCTGTGTTTTCCCACAGAATGAAGACAACCCATTTTGGGTACCGGAAAGACTCACCCGAAAAATCCAGACTGACCAAGGGAATACTAATGTCCCTCGTCTTGGTGATGTCCAGGGCGTCAATAATAAAGAGAGAGCAGCGTTGGGGGATAATGTCGACATTTCCACTCCCAATGACGGTGATGTATAATGCTCAAGTATTCTCCTGCTTTTTTACCACTAACTGGGAACTGGGTTTGGCCTTAATTCAGACAGCCTTGGTTCTGTCTGGACAGGTCCAGATGACTGACACCATTAACACTTTGTCAGCCTCAGTGACTACAGTCATAGATGAACAGGCCTCAGCTAATGTCAAGATACAGAGAGGTCTCATGCTGGTTAATCAACTCATAGATCTTGTCCAGAAACAACTAGATGTATTATGACAAATAACTCAGCAGGGATGTGAACAAAAGTTTCCGGGATTGTGTGTTATTTCCATTCAGTATGTTAAATTTACTAGGGCAGCTAATTTGTCAAAAAGTCTTTTTCAGTATATGTTACAGAATTGGATGGCTGAATTTGAACAGATCCTTCGAGAATTGAGACTTCAGGTCAACTCCACGCGCTTGGACCTGTCGCTGACCAAAGGATTACCCAATTGGATCTCCTCAGCATTTTCTTTCTTTAAAAAATGGGTGGGATTAATATTATTTGGAGATACACTTTGCTGTGGATTAGTGTTGCTTCTTTGATTGGTCTGTAAGCTTAAGGCCTAAACTAGGAGAGACAAGGTGGTTATTGCCCAGGCGCTTGCAGGACTAGAACATGGAGCTCCCCCTGATATATGGTTATCTATGCTTAGGCAATAGGTCGCTGGCCACTCAGCTCTTATATCTCACGAGGCTAGACTCATTGCACGAGATAGAGTGAGTGTGCTTCAGCAGCCCGAGAGAGTTGCAAGGCTAAGCACTGCAATGGAAAGGCTCTGCGGCATATATGAGCCTATTCTAGGGAGACATGTCATCTTTCATGAAGGTTCAGTGTCCTAGTTCCCTTCCCCCAGGCAAAACGACACGGGAGCAGGTCAGGGTTGCTCTGGGTAAAAGCCTGTAAGCCTAAGAGCTAATCCTGTACATGGCTCCTTTACCTACACACTGGGGATTTGACCTCTATCTCCACTCTCATTAATATGGGTGGCCTATTTGCTCTTATTAAAAGAAAAAGGGGGAACTGTGGGAAGCCGCCCCCACATTCGCCGTCACAAGATGGCGCTGACATCCTGTGTTCTAAGTTGGTAAACAAATAATCTGCGCATGAGCCAAGGGTATTTACGACTACTTGTACTCTGTTTTTCCCGTGAACGTCAGCTCGGCCATGGGCTGCAGCCAATCAGGGAGTGATGCGTCCTAGGCAATTGTTGTTCTCTTTTAAATAGAAGGGGTTTCGTTTTTCTCTTTTTCTTGCTTCTTACACTCTGGCCCCAAAAAGATGTAAGCAATAAAGCTTTGCCGTAGAAGATTCTGGTTGTTGTGTTCTTCCTGGCCGGTCGTGAGAACGCGACGAATAACACACTAGTTTCTCAGCCAGGCAAGATTCTGCCTCAATGGGCACATAGGGAACTTTAGTTTAATGGACACACTTGGGGATATCTGCTATGGCTCCTAGTGGGCAGAGTTAATCATGGCCATCTGGCAGTGCACAGGACAGCCCCTCCCCTCCAGGACAAAGGCTGTGCAGAGTCAGTGGTGCAGGGTATAGGCCATACACACCTGATGCGGGGTCTTAGTCTGGCTCATACCATTACCATGGTTCCCAAGGGTCCCAGAGCAGCACTGGGCCAATCAATGACACAAGCATGAATACTGATGCTCAATGAGGTCAGTGGAGACCCATGGCCAGAGACTGTGCAGACCTTTGTCGCAGATGTCAAGGGTCTTCAATAGTCCCACACACAGAGGCCCAAATAGCTGTCATTGGAATCTTCTCTTTCTGCAGATGGAAAGTCCTGTCCCTTGGCCCATGCTCAGCCAGCTGTGGCCTTGGCACTGCCACACAAATGGTGGCCTGCATGCAGCTTGACCAGGGCCATGACAATGAGGTGAATGAAACTTTCTGTAAGGCTCTAGTGCGGCCTCAGGCCAGTGTCCCCTGCCTCATTGCTGACTGCGCATTCCGGTGGCACATCAGCGCCTGGACAGAGGTAAGGCTGGTCGTGGTCCTAGGATTTCTAGTCAAGGTATCAGCAAGGGATCTTTGTGCATGAGGGGTCCTATGGTCCTTATTCACTATGACCCTGGAAGGAGGGGAGAGTCTGCAGTTGTGTACTCTTAGAGCCAGGGACACAGCAAGGCGAGGTGATCCAAACCCTGTCCCCTCTTTGATAAACTCGTGGTGATCTTCCACTTCTTTCCTGACAGTGCTCTGTCTCCTGTGGGGACGGTATTCAGCGCCGGCATGACACCTGCCTTGGACCCCAGGCCCAAGTGCCTGTGCCAGCCAATTTCTGCCAGCACCTGCCCAAGCCAATGACCGTGAGAGGCTGCTGGGCTGGACCCTGTGCAGGGCAGGAGACCTCCAGCTCACTGCCTCACAAGGAAGCTACTCTTCCCAGTCAGACCCAGGCTGCTGCTACTGTTGCTTCTCTGCAGTGGTCCCAGCCCCGAGCCCGGACCCCCACCCTTTTCTCAGCCTCCCAGTCTCTGGGGCTCCAGGAAAACCTGGAAGAGCATGGTTAGGTTTCTTCCTGTTTCCTGTTGGGGAAGTGGGCATCTCATAGGATAAGCACTCTGGTGCTAGACCATGTATTGCTGGGCTCAGGGCCTCCTTCCCACCTGGCAAAGGGAAGCCACACTTTTTACATGTGTATGTGTACATGTTCATGTTTGTGTGTATGCAGGTGCAGGTGTGTGTGTGCATGTGCATATGTAGACCAGAGAACAACCTTGGGTATCATTTTTCAAGAATTATCTATCTTGTTTTGGACAGTGTCTTTCATTGGCCCGGAGCTTGCCCAAGGCTGGCTGGTTGAGCCCGGGGACCCACCTATCTCTGCCTCCTCAGTGCTGGGACTACAAGTGTGAACATCCAAATCTGCCCTTTAAAGTATAGGTTCTGGGGGTTGAACTCAGGTCCCCAAGCTTACAAGAAAGCACTTTACTGACCGAGCCATCTCTCCAGCTCAGAAGCCACACTTTTACTTCTGTCCCCATCAAATAATCTGAAGCTTGTAGGGTCAGGGGCTCAGGTCCATGCAATCCAAAGCCTACACACCATACAGCCTCCCTTTCCCTGAAACACACAGAAGTGGCCTAGTGTCTTGGCTGGTGACTATTGCTGTGACATACAGCCCCCTTCTCAGGCCCTGCCAGCTCCAGTTTCCAGGCCTACTTACTCTGTTCTGGCCACCTCACCCCTTTCCTCCTCTGTAGGTGCCTGTGGAAGGCAGTACCTGGAGCCCACAGGAACCATTCACATGCGAGATCAAGGACGGCTAGACTGTGTGGTGGCCATTGGGAGACCTCTAGGTGAAGTGGTGACCCTACAAATCCTTGAGAGCTCCCTCAAGTGTAGTGCAGGTACATCTGCAGTCATGTGGGCAACTGCTGAGCTGGGGCTCTGGCACACAACTCCAGTGTACCCCACTTCTGGCAGGATGCCCCTGCTACACTCCTACTTCTCATGACTGGAGTGTGGCGATATCCATTTCTAAGATAGAGAACTGGGGGGGATGAGAGCTCTGGTGACGTGCCTCCTACTTTGTCACATTAGCCAGTAAGAGGGAGAGTGGTAATTGGAACTCAGCCCTGAGCAGCTGCTGCCAACGTGAAGTGTGGAGCGGGGGGTTGCTGTTTCCTCACTGCCTGCCCTTCCTAGGGGAGCAACTGCTGCTCTGGGGTAGGTTCACATGGAGGAAGACATGCAGGAAGATGCCTGGCATGACTTTCAGCACCAAAACCAACACAGTGGTGGTGAAGCAGCATCGTGTGCTGCCAGGGGGTGGAGTGCTGCTACGGTACTGGAGTCAACCTGCCCCGGGGACCTTCTACAAAGGTATGTCAGGTGCCTGGGCCTCCCTCCCTTCTCACTTTGTGGGTGTGCCTATGTTGCTATGGACAGGGCAGGAGAGAGCTGGTCCCAGTGGAAACTGGGAGCAGGCAATGTCTTCCACATGGTCAGAATGGAGTTCCTCTGTGGCCATGAACCAGATGGGTTGTAGATACGGTCCCTGTACTTGTCCCATTCCTCAGGCCACTCACTGCCTCATACCCTTGACCCTGGACCTCAGTTCTTTCAAGGTCCTCTCAGGCTTGTAAGCCGCTTTTCCTCAGCCTTCTTCTTGTGACTTGTATGTGTATGCTAGCACCCACAGGGAAGATGCTTACACTATATATTCCCCAGAGAGAGAACATCTCGTGGATTCCTGCTTGTCTTAGTCAGGGTTTCTATTCCTGCACAAACATCATGACCATGAAGCAAATTGGGGAGGAAAAGGTTTATTCAGCTTACACATCCACTTTGCTGTTGATCACCAAAGGATGTCAGGACTGGAACTCAAGCAGGTCAGAAAGCAGGAGCTGATGCAGAGGCCATGGAGGAATGTTCTTTACTGGCTTGCTTCCCCTGGCTTGCTCAGCCTGCTCTCTTATAGAACCCAAGACTACCAGCCCAGAGATGGCACCACCCACAAGGGGCCCTCCCACCTTGATCACTAATTAAGAAAATGCCTTGCAGCGGGATCTCATGGAGGCATTTCCCCAACTGAAGCTCCTTTCTCTGTGATAACTCCAGCTGTGTCAAGTTGACACAAAACCAGCCGTACACTGCTTTACCCAGAATCCAAACAGTATCAGCCCTCTTGATCACCTCAGGGTTTTGATGTAAAAACAAGATGATTGAAGATGTCTTACCTCGACAACTCCAGACATTTTTGCATGGCCCAGGTCTCACGTGAAAAACACTACAACTGGGGTGTTGCCTCTGCAAAGGAGAGGCTTCATGTTATCACCCTTTCCCCTGCCACCTCCAGCCATGAGCTGTGTTGGCAGCAAGGTCCCATCCGGGAGCCCACTGGCTTCCTCCTCCTTCCTTCTCACTTCTCACATGCAGACGATCTGCCTCGAAAGAGAGGCTTAGGTGCAGCGGGGTTCCCACTGATGACGTCACTGGACAGCACAGTCAAACTCAACTTCTTAGCCAGTTCAGCGTTTTAAGTACTGTGTAGCCCAGTTTATTGACTTCTCTTTTAAGGTGCCCAGCCCAAAGCATGCCACTGTTGCCTTCTCCCCACAGAGGGCACCAACACCTCTCAGTCCCTTTAAATATTAGGAATTACGATGTACATGTGTGGGCATGCACATGGCACGATGTGGGTGTGGCGGACAGAGGGCAACTCCACCACGGAGCCAATTTTCTTCTTTTATCTTTACACGGGTTCTTGGGATTGAACTCAGGCAATCAGGCTTGTGTGGCAAGAACCAAAAGCTTTTCCGCCCTCGTCGAAGTTAGGGTGTGTGTTTGTGGGGACGGGGCTGAGGGTCAGTGATAGAGGTTCTTTCCTGCCATGGGGATCCTAGGAATCAGACTTAAGTTGTCTGCCTTGTACAAAACACTTCTGCTGAGCCACCACTGCCTGCCCCTTTCAGATCACTGCCTGAAGCTAGTCTATTAGAAGTGGACAGAGTAAAGGCCCACCAGAGGGACGGGAGAGGCAGTCAGGGAACCCCCTGGTGTCAGTAGTCTCCCTGAGGTGGCCCTCACCCAGCCTATCATTGTTCTTGCCTGCAGAATGTGACAGGCAGCTCTTTGGACCTCGGGGTGAAATTGTGAGTCCCTCACTGAGCCCAGACGGGAGGAAGGCAGGGACCTGCAGGGTCTTCATCAGTGTGGCTCCACAGGCCCGCATTGCCATCCGCGCCCTGGCCAGTGATATGGGCACTGCTTCTGAGGGGACCAATGCCAACTATGTCTCGGTGAGGCCACGAGGATGGGGACAAAAAGGGGGTAATCTTTTGATACGATTCTGGAGAGCTGTCTCTAGGAAGGAGGGAGGGAGTGTTGGCATTAGGGAACACTTTTAGCTTATTTTTCATCCAAAACTTCAAAATTATTGGAAAGAATGGGAAGGAGGGTTTCTGCCACTCACTCACTCACCAGGGAATGCTTGTGGCTCTACCCACAAGAAGGAAGAGAGAAGGCCTTCCCTGGGAGTCCATTGCCTGTTGACCCAGCGTGGAAGCATCGTGTTTGTGTCTGGTGTTTTGTTTGTTTTCAGAAGAGCATAGGTAGGGTTGCGATTCAGTATGCTCTACAAGGCACCAGAGCACCTCAGACTTAGTCTTGAGCAGGATCCTAGCTCTTGTACCTGGTTGTGTGTTCTGGGGAGTTTCTTGGGTAGAACCGAGTGTCCCTCATGTGGGCTCCTTTAAGAAACAAAAATGACTCTGAGTAGCCAGGAGTTTATAAATAATGATCACTCATGGCCTGTTCTGGCTACTTGCTTCTCCACAGATCAGGGACATCCACAGTCTGAGGACCACAACATTTTGGGGGCAGCAGGTGCTCTACTGGGAGTCCGAAGGCAGCGAGGCTGAACTGGAGTTTAGCCCTGGCTTCCTGGAGGCACATGCCAGTCTCCAGGGCGAGTATTGGACCATCTCACCTAGGACATCGGAACAGGACGACAGCCTGGCTCTGTCCTAGGTTTCTCTCCAACAGCCGGGGAGTATGCAACTTTAGCCTCTTTAGAAGTTCTAATGCCTGCTAGCCTTAGGGAACCTCTTTTAGTGACCTTTTCCAGGTGCAGAAGGGCTGGGACTGGGAGGTGGAGATCAGAAAAACAGTCCCAGCCCCCAGTGGTTAATAAAGGATACAGGATACCAGACTGGAGTTTTCCTCCCATAACCTGCCGCCCATTACAAGCCTAGCTCGAAAGCTCATTCTACTGCAAGGCGGAGTTCCTTGGAGGTCTGAACAAGGCCTTTGCCACTTCTGGATGACGTCTTCCAATCTTGCAAAGAGGAAAGGCCAGACCGGATCCAGCGCACCTGCTGGGTGGCAAAGGGCGTCTGACAGTCTGTAAACACGCCCCTTATGCTATACTCCATTTCCTCCCGCCCTCCCCCCGCCCCCCGGCTATGGCCTGCGGGCCCGCCCCTATGCTAATCACCACCTCTCCCACAAGGCCGCGCGCGGGTGGACACGTCTCTTTGTGCGCGCCTGGGGCTGCGCGCAGCGTTTAGCATGAGCGGCTCGGGCGCCGCCGGAGCGGCCGCGGGCCCAGCCCCGCCGGCACAGGAAGAGGGCATGACTTGGTGGTACCGCTGGCTGTGCCGCCTGGCGGGAGTGCTAGGAGCGGTGTGTGAGTATCGGGTCCAGGGAGCGGGCGTCCCCGGGGTTGCCATGGCTCCCGGCCTCAGGCCTGCAGTCCACCGCCGGAACTCGATGGCTTACTGCCCAGTTGTTGCGGCCCTGATCAGAGGAAATGAGACTCACAGAGGACGCGCGTCTGCCCCTTCCCGGCCCTGCCTCGGCCTGGTGATGCTTACCTGGGCTGGGGTGGGACTGCCAAGTTCCCAGCCTTTGGACAAAACTTGTTCATAAATGGGGGGCAGCTCTCCACAGGCTGGGAAGTTTGCTTGGGGGTCAGATGGTGCCAGGAGAAGAGTGGCCCCTCAGGGTGGCTGGGCAGTGATCGGAGTTCTCCTCGGGTTCCTACTGTCCACACTCTCCTAATGCTTCTCGTCGGCCTAGTATCCTCCACACCAGCAAGCTTTCTCTGCTCTTGTAAAGAGGAAGGCAGGTCCGCCTCTTCAGTGCAGCTATGTTGCTGGCCTTCCAAACAGTGTGTTTGCTAAATCCTGGGTGTCCCTTTCATTGTGAATTCCTAGAAGTCCAGGTGAGTGCTGGGAAGGCCCGAGGATCCATTGCCTACCTGGTACCAGAGCAGGAACTGTGTGGGTAGGGGAAGACTCATCCGTTTTCCTGTCTGGAGGAATACCTTGGAGCCCCATCTGTCCAGACGATCTTGCTAGTCAGATGGATAGGGTAGAGTTAGGTATGTGCTGCCCTGGTAAGGCAGCTCTGGAAGAAGTCTGCTGAGGTTGATCAAATCCTCTTCAGTGCAGTTAGCTAGTTCAAGGTGGTATTAAGGGGTGAGGGACAAGGAAGGGCCTGACCATGACCTGTAGGCGGCTATCCTCCCTCCGTCATGGTGATTCAGTCAGTGACCAGGTGATTTCTAGATTAGATTGACTTTGGAAATCCCACCCAGTCCCATACTTCCTGTGGGTACCTGTGCTACTCCCGAAGGCCTCCCTAATCCTCCTGCCGAGCCAAGCTATCAGTGAAACCTTACTGGAGACCTGTGGCCGTAGCTTAAATTGTTCCCTGAACCTGATCATTGGGATCAGGGGGGTGGACATCAAGGTTTTGAATACTGGCATATCATAGGAGGGAAGGATATCGTGTATTTGCTTTAAAAACTCAATAGGGGTTTGGCAGGAGCTATGGCTTAGCCGGTCACTTTGACATAGGGCTATCCTCTCTTGGAATGGAGGATATTCTAAGGGGCTTATTATTTATTGGAGGGATTTATTCTGGTCCCAAAGACCTCTGTAGACAGAGGAAGAAAGGATTATAGGGACATCTCCTTTATATGGAAGACATGAGCATTATTAGCACCCCAAGTGAGTGGATGTATTTGAGTCCTTGGTTGTCAAAGGACTCCTGTTCGTCTGAGTTGCGACCTGGTCCTCCCAAAGGTGGCTCTGTAGGACAGCATGGTGGAGTAGCTCTGTAGATGGAATGCTGAGGACAGGAGTGCAGGCCTTTCAGGTGAGACCAGGCCTAGCTCCACACAGGCAGGGGGCCGACAGTCTTTCACTTCTGTGGCCCTGGAAGCTTTGCTGCGTGAATGAGTGCTGCGTTGAGTTCTTTATTAGAGGAGACTTTGTGACATAGAAGCTGTGCCACTCATTTGGTCCATTCTCCTGCATCAGTTCCCATTTGGATAATGTAACACAGGAAAGTGGAAAATGGTGGAATTCCAGGCCCAGTGGAGGGATCCGGTGACCCAGGCCTGCTGCAAGTTTAATAAGTTGGTGCTAATTGCAGCCTCAGAGGGCCAACACTCTGCCCTCCCTTAGCTTGTGTCCTGCCAGAATGGGCAGCTCTCAGCAATGTCCTCAGAGGCTCCCAGAGTTCCTGGTGAGGGACTTCTTGGTGAAGCCTGGGTGGCTGGGGCAGACTGTAACCTGAAGGTGCAGTCAGAGGGGAGGGGCCTCGCTGGGCTTCCACACTGGAGAAGAGCACACACACTGTCCCCTCTTGGTGTCCTGCTATTCAGGTATTGGGGCACAACCTGCTCATGTGTAGGAGAGAAAAATGAATTAGGAAAGCAACATGTTCAGGGTCACGTGGCTAATGTTTTAGATGGGATTGTCATTTGAATCTTCCCTGGTGTATCATAAGAGGCATCCCTGTCCTGACCCAAATTCAAGATGTGGCCAGACGTAGTGAAACATGCTTGGAAGTCCCCAGGAGGCTGAGAGAGAGAGAGCAAGATAGTTTGAGGTCAGCTTGAGCTATAGAGCAGGACTCTGCCTCAAAGGAAAACCAAACCAAACACCCTCACCAAGCAAGCATAAAGAACAACCCCAAATAAGTCGGAGTGGCCTTTACCAAGTTAGAAGACATTTTTGAGTAGTTTACCTGGTGGCTGCAGACTGATAGGCTAAGATTCCCACTGAAGTCGGAACAGGCCTGACTTTTTAATTTTTTAATTTTTATTTTTTAAAGATTTATTTATTTTATATATGTGAGTACACTGTCTTCAGGCACGCCAGAAGAGGGCATCAGAACCCATCATAGTGGTTGTGAGCCACCATGTGGTTGCTGGGAATTGAACTTAGGACCTCTGGAAGAGCAGTCAGTGCTCTTAAACCTCTGAGCCATCTCTCCAGCCCCCCAGGCCCTACTACTACTTCCTCTTCCTCTTCCTCCTCTTCCTCCTCTTCCTCCTCCTCCTCCTTCTTCTTCTCTCCTTCTTCTTTGAAAAGATATCTCTCTTTATTCAGTTGAGATTGGATACATATTAGTGTATTCAGACTCATTAATGGGCATACAAGAGCTGAAAAACCTGGAAGCCATACTATATCATGGATTTTTTTTTTAAATGTTACAAAAGTCAAAGGATTGGCATATATTCTCAGAAAAAAAAAGGAGTTGACATACTTTTGTGAAAATCAGACTATATATAACGTGTTGTTTTTTGTTTTGTTTTAGTAGACGAAGCTTTAGTAGACTTCTCATTTTATAAGTAACACTAGTCAGCACAGCCCAGCCCAGCAGCAACCAGTGAGAGCCAGGCTTGAGGGCTCAGAACAGTCTACCTACACCAGAGTAGACCAGTTAGAACTCTAGTCTCATCTGGTGGTCTCAATATGAGAGGAAAAAAGACAAAAAACAAAAGAACAAAAAACTATGGAGCTAACAGAAGAAAATCAAAGTTTCTTAAACTAGGTTAGAAATCCGAAAGTATCAAGCCTGAGATTCTCCACCAAAGCCCATCCCACTCTGGAAGCTCTTTTCTATTTTCCCTTAAAAACAAAACAAAATTTCCTAACAAAAGCCAGCTGTCTACATTAAAATTAAGAATGTCTGTTTGGTGAAAACCCCCTAGATACACAAAGTGCTATTTTGAGGGGTTTTGCAGTGGCCAGAACACAAGCAACTCCTCAAGGAAAAGAGACGCACGCAAGAGGAAGCCACCTCCCGAGAAAACAGCCGCTGACAAAGAAAAACCAGAAGGTGGCCGTGCATAAGAAATGGTCTTCAGATAAAGGGATATTAAGATATGTGGTGCTTTATATACATTGACTACCAAAATCAGGATTTACAGCGACAGATGCTGGTAAAGATAAGGAAAGAGAAGCCCCAAGAAAGGCCAGTTTGCGTTCTAAAGAAAACTATGGAGAAACCAGGAAAATGAGCCTGTATAACCCACAGTCCCAGCCTGGACAGGTACACCAAAGAATGACCCACCCCGGCCCAGAGGGGACACATTAAAGATGTTCGCTGTCAGGCCTGACTTCTTGAGAGGGTTTGATAATAACCTGGAACCAAGGGGCAGCTCATCAGAGCCTTAAGCCTTTATATCCTCCAGGTATGAAAGTAGCTAGACTTGAGCTCAAACGTAAACTTACTACTCTCTGCTGTCTCAGGTGATGGTGGTTGCTGAGGGAAGCCCTAGTGCTGAGCGTCTAAAGGGAGCCTCATGTGTTCTCAGTGCCTTCTGCACACTCTGCCATACTCTGCTAACCCCTGCCCATTGTCTCTTGTTTTGAAGCCTGTGCCATCTCTGGACTCTTCAACTGCGTCACTATCCACCCTCTGAACATCGCAGCTGGCGTGTGGATGATGTGAGTAGCTGTGAATGTCCTGCCTGGGTGGGGTTTGAGACATGTGGTGCAGGTCTCATCCCCCTTCCCGCTCCTAGGTTTCCTGACAGCCGCTTAAGTCTTTATTGGGGACAGTGTCACAGATACAGTTGCAGCCTCTACCCAGCCAGACACTGTAGACTCCTTGGGAGCTTCAGGGCCATGGTGTGTAAGGTCAGAATCCAGGGTCTGTGACAAAGAGAGGAGGGTGGTCAGCTGTGAGGCCATTAGCAGGGCTAGAGTTGTGGGGGGAGGGGTCAGACGCAGGTGGACCTGGTGGCTACAGCATCCACAGGGAGTTCCTTTTCATGCTCTTCCTGGGCAGCCAGATCCTGGGGAAAGGGATGCCAGAGTGAGGGCTGCTTGAGGTGCATGGAAAGCACTGTACATTAGCACTGTATAAACAGTCATCTTGGGCAAGGTATAGGTAGGTCTTGCCTTGGGCATCATGAGGGTCAGGATGACTTGGATCTTAGGGTGATGTGTACAGAGGCTTATGCTGGCCCAGGCAGCAAGGATGGGGACTATAGAGGTTATATACACATTGGTGGAAAGTGAGCTGGCATCTGGAAGACTGGTGATGGGTGGTGGGGAGATGGGCAGTGGTCAAGAGTTCCAAGAGCTGTGTCTGTTAATCAGGTGGTTGGTGGCACTTTGCTCCCAGATACATGTGGGGCCCGGCAATGATCCTGTTGTCTGGTCATGACCATTGCCCGCCTATGGGAGCAAAGGCCTTGAGCACCAGCAGCATAGCTGCTTCCAGCAACCAGGCAAGGGTTAAAGGTTCCTGAGTGGACGCTCCCAGCATGAGCAGCCCACTACCTGCATCTCTGTCTCCCTGACCCACATGCTCCCAGCTCAGGCCATGGGTAGTCCTCGGTGGCTCGGTACCTTGCACTTCTGCTGGGGCCAGCCTATCCTTGATGTCAGTGTTCGTGACTATGGGGAAGGGCCTAACAACAGGCAGTGTGGCTAAGTTCTGCGGATGAAGGTGCTGCTGGCTAAAGATTATATGGAACCAAGGGTCTTAGTTCTTCCTTTCACTGTTGGAACAATAAAGAGATCAGACACCAGGCTCTTCCTCCAGGATGCTTGGGTAGTTAGGGATGCTGGTGCAGCCGTGGGGTGGCGTGGGGCGGGTTGTTGAACTGCTTGGCAGAAACTGGTACCCTGCAGAATCCAGGTGTTTATGGAAGTTCAGGGCCTGTGAGGTGGTAGAATTCCTTGAGCCACTGGCATGAGGGCTGTTGTAGCCTCAGGTTGTAAACTGTCATTGTCCTTTCTGCCTTTGACCCTGCAGCATGAACGCCTTCATCCTGTTGTTGTGCGAGGCTCCCTTCTGCTGCCAGTTTGTGGAGTTTGCAAACACAGTAGCTGAGAAGGTTGACCGGCTGCGCTCCTGGCAGAAGGCTGTCTTCTACTGCGGGTGAGGGGCTGTTGGGCAGGGCCTATGGCATGGTTCCCAAACCCCTGCTGATTAAAACAATGTTGTGGGGTGGGTGGGCCAGGAACAGGTAGAAGCCTTTTCTTCTACAGAGCTTTTATTTGATAGCAGTGGGCACAGACACTGACTCATCCAATAACAGGTGCTAAAGAATGGGACCCAGTACCTGCCTCCCCGAGCTCAGATGGCAGCTATGGCCACACAAGTGTCCTACTAGTGGAAGGATGGGGAAGCAGCTGGATTACTTTCACTTGGGAGTTTCCAGGCAGGTTGTAGTGGATATGTGTACATCAGCATTTGCTAATGTATGTGTAGGCATGGTGAAGCCTTGCGAGGAGCGTGGCCAGATGTGAGACTGCCGAACAGAAACACCATTTCCCTCTAAATCCACACTTCTCTGGTTCTGGCAAGTGCAGCGTGTCGGACTGCAGCACTTCTGAGATAAATGTAATACCTGGGGGCCTCCGAGGAAGGGCTTTCCCATGAGAGCCTGGCTAGACAGCAGTACTCACTGTAATTACCAATATTGTCATTAAGATCAGGTTCCCCTCCCTCAGGATTGGTGGGACTCAGAGGCTTCTGCAGGGAGAGCACACAGTATGTGCGCCTGCTGACAGTCTTCTGCTGTGTCTAAAATCAGGGGATCATAGAGTTAGAAAATTCTAATCAGTGTAGCATGGTTGTATGTGTGTGCAAGTGTGTGTACACATGCACGTGTACATGCATGCGTACATACAGGTGGGTGTGCATGAGAGTGGAAAAGACTAATGTAGACATCAGGTATTTTCCTCAGTCATTTTCTACTTGCTTTTAGAGACAGGCTCTCTCACTGAGCCTGGAGCTCACATATCTGGCGAGACTGCCAAAGCCAGTGAGCTGTAGGAATCCACCTGTTTCCACCTCAGCAGCCCCAAAGCACCTGGGTTTGTATGGGGCTCCAAACAGGCTCTCGTGCATGTGCAGCAGGCACCAGCTAAGCCATCTCCTCACCCCTTCCTTGTCTTTGCCTTTCCCTCTGTATTTGAGATGGTCTTATTATGTAGACCTGGCTGGCCTTGAACTCACAGAGATTCATCTGTCTCTGCCTCCTCAGTGCTGGGATTAAAGATGTGCACCACCATACCTGGCTTTCTTTGGATTTTTAAGATGTGTTGTCATGATGCTGACAATAGTGTATGTTTACCAAAAGTCATTTGTAAAGTAAAAACGGTCATTCCGGTCCTCACTACCTGTTCATCTATTGGCATGCGTTCCTCCGGTCTAAGTGCAGACATGTCTGAAGCTCCTCTCTGACATGCTTATAACTATTACACATAAGTTTGTACCTGCTCTTTTTGACTTGCTGTGGTTTCAACATCTTCAGTATTGTCATAAAAATGATGCCATTCCTTTTATTGTTAAGCACATTTATTCAGCTGTACATACTTACTGGCTTTGTCTTAATTTGTTAGCTGGTGTCAGTCGAGTCTGGTGAACATCTGTCGGCCAAGCTAACCATGATGCCATCCTTAGGAGACGTTTCCAGGTGTGGAATTACCAGACTAGGTTATGATCGCTCAAAAGATCTTAACATACGCGACTCAGTTACTTCCCCAAGAGGCATTCTGGGTGTCTCTCTCCTCCCCATCCAGTGCCTGGTGCTACTTTCATATGTCTAAGAAGTAAAATACCCTCCTATGGGTTCAATTCATTTTCTTTTTCGAAGGGTTTCTAGCTTCTGGTCCACTCTCTTGAGAGCTTTAATGTGTGACTTTGCAGGCTGTGTGTTTTCAGTATTAAAGACCTCAGATTCCTTTGTTTCGTTTCCCATTCAGATTTTTCCAGCCTGTCATTTGCCTTTAATGCTAATGGTTTGCCTCGTGATTTCTATTATTTTATTATAGAGGATCCTCAACTTAGCTTCCATTTTGATAAAATAAATATCCTGTTGAAAACACGGTAGCACACCTCACCTACCAAACACGGCTGTCACTAAACTTCACCATGCTTAAAGCCCTGATGCTGGCCACAGGGGCCTGGCCTGGCATCTCATAAGGTGGCCGCAAAGCTCAATATCTGCCGAGTACCGCAGTCGCAACCATCCAAGTCAAGGACATGCTGCACTTTGAAGCACTTCTGGCTACACAGACATCTGCACCTGAAGTCCAAGGAGTGCAGTTGGCTCTGAGTATCATCCTCGTGCCCAGTGAGCCTCCTCCCCAGAAGTGACTGGACTAAGGGCTGAGCTGCAAGCTCCATCATCTTCCTGGGTCAGCGAATCCACAATTCACCTCATGTTGGAAACATACCATCCCTCAAGATTGAGCTGCAGAGGTTCTTAGGGCTGTATGAACCCACCACTAGGTGGCGCCAGGCTGCTACTGAAGCCCCATAGTTGCACTGGGTCCAGTGTTCCTGGGGTTGGAGCTGGGAGGACTTGCTGAGGAACAGCTGGCCCAGGGTTACTGAACTGATGAAAGCGTTCATACAGTGTTTGGGATGTGGGTGTAGGATAAATGGCCATCTGCCCTCACCTAGATGTCAGGACCTCATTATACGATGAAGTGGAGCCTTGACAAGCTCACTTGGTCACAGGGCTGTACAGCTGGACTGTACCCCAGACCCTCTAGGCCTAGTAGGGGTATTTACCCAGCTCTTTGCTGTTTAACCATGAGTGGGTCATAGATCTTGCCACAAAGATCTGATACAGCTTTGGACTCTGACCCCAGAAAGGATGCGATTTTAGGGATGTCTGTTTTCTCCTAGGATGGCCATCGTCCCCATCGTCATGAGCCTCACCCTGACTACACTGCTGGGCAATGCCATCGCCTTTGCCACGGGGGTGCTGTATGGACTGTCTGCCCTGGGCAAAAAGTGCGTCTACAACCTAGTCCCGGGGTGGAGCCTCCTCTGCTGCCCCTGCTGCCCCATCTGAAGTGGGAAAGGCCTGAGTGGGACCCTTTGTCTAGTTATGCAGTGGCCACAGGTGACTTTATCTGTGCCCTCAGGAACAGAGGCAAGAAATGAGGGGACAGCCTAGGTGGTCCCTCTTGCCTAGTTTATACACAGTGAGGTATGCACCAGACATTGCAGCCAGTTGCAACCCCTTCCCTTCAGCTCAGTCAGTGCCAGGCAACGTGTATCTGTCTCAGAGTAACAGTGCTCTGCCCCCTTGACCAGGGCCTCTGGGGAGCACAGTCTACAGGTCATGCCTGGGGTGCAACCTGGGAGTGGGAGGTGGGAGGGCTAGGCCCATAGAACACCTGCTTTTCTCTCTCCAGGGGCGATGCCATTTCTTATGCTCGGATCCAGCAGCAGAGACAGCAGGCAGATGAGGAGAAGCTGGCGGAGACTTTCGAGGGGGAACTGTGAGGTGAGGCAGAGTGGCCTGTCCTCATTGCCTACTGCCGTTGGGGTCTGTGAATTCTGGAGAAGACTGAGTGTCAGCTCTGTTAAATGGCCTGGGAGAGGAGCACCTGCAAGGAGCACTCCTTGAGTCTTCCTGTGCCTCCCTGTTCTCCGGACTCTTGAGCCTGGAGCTCCTGCCCCACTAGCACCGAAGGCCTGGGCTATGGATGGGATGAACTCACTCCTGTCAGCCTGCGGTGCAGAGTCTGTGCTGGTGACCCTCCCCAGACCTAAGAGCGGCCTCCCCTGAACACACCGCTCCTCACTTGGCTAAGAGGCCTCACCCAGGCTTAAGTCACTTTAGGTTTCACGCTTTTCAGGTTCAAGTTTGTGGAAGTTAGGGCTTCAGTTCTGCTCCATGACCTGTCGTCAGAGCAGAGGAAGAGTACAACAGTGTCCTGAGGCCAGCTACTGCCACCAGGAGCAGGAGAGATGGCTGCTCACTTGAGAATCTACAGCACTCCCAGGATGCAGCATCCTGGGCAGAAGAGCAACCTTGGGAGTGGCCAGAGGGCTGCTGGAAGGTCCCTACCGCTCAGTGCTAGAAAGTTGTGTATGTGTGTCTGTTTGTCTGGTATGATGTGCTCTGTGTGTGTGTGTGGCTGTGTGTTTGTCTGGTATGATGTGCTGTGTGTATGTGTGTGTGTGTGTGTTTGTCTGGTATGATGTGCTGTGTGTGTGTGTGTGTCTGTTTGTCTAGTATGATGTGCTCTGTGTGTGTGTGTCTGTTTGTCTAGTATGATGTGGTGTGTGTGTGTGTGTGTGTGTGTGTGTGGCTGTGTGTTTGTCTGGTATGATGTGCTGTGTGTGTGTGTGTGTGTCTGTTTGTCTGGTATGATGTGCTGTGTGTGTGTGTGTCTGTTTGTCTGATATGATGTGCTGTGTGTGTGTGTGTGTGTGTGTGTGTATCGCTGCTAGTCTGCACTGAGAACCTCCTTGTCAGGATGGCAGGTTCCTTATTAGTAGGGATTAACCTCAGGTATTCTTCCCAACTTGCCCCTGGCAGCCTGGAGCCTTTGGAGAGCTGGGCAGAGACCAGACCCACCCTACACAGACTTGGCCCCTTCTCGGGTACCAGAGCACAGAGAGTAAGCCTGCATGGTTGGGACAAGGAGAGCTGTTTCACTGGCACATGGCTCCAGGGACATGCCTTGCTGTCCCCTCACCTTTCTCTGCACTGTTCTCTTCCCACTGTCCTGTGACACCGGCATCAGTGGCTTATTAGATGAGTCCTTGGCCATTAGGCACATTTGGTGGCCTGGCTGAAGATGATGTGTCAAGTGCTGAGCCCTGCCTCCCTCCTGCACTAGACCTTCAGCCGGACCTGTCCATGGAACCCAGCCCTGGAGTCACTGAGTCTCCAGGGAATCCTTAGCTTCTCAGGGCTTGAGGCCCAGAGGAGTAGACATTCATTCTCCTTGGTATAGAAGCTCTGATCTGTGGACTTTGGGGATAGCAGAAGTTCTCCAGAGAGCCTGGCCATGCTGAACTGGGGAGTGGCAGAAATGTAATAGTGTAGCTAGCTTAGGGGGTCATGTGCCTTCACCGTTCATCAGAGGCTATTTTTCTTGAGCCAGAGATAAGTTTCAAGGGCTCTGTGTATGTGTGTCTGTATATGTTGGAGCCTATGTTCTCAGTAAGACCTGTCTACCTCCCAGGAGGAGAAAAATCCCCACCTGCTCCTCTGGTTACTTGGGTAGGCATGGACTTGGGCCAGTTCTGCCCAGGCCTCCTGCCTCCACAGTAGAATTCAAAGGCTACATGTATGGTGAGATTGTACTTCACTAGGGAATCCATTTTGTGCTAGGCAGCCATGGGGTGAGGTATAAAGGTGGAGGCCCTCAGATATAGGCCAATTTGGGGTGGTCAGTCACTTAAGTCCTGAGGTTCTTGGCAGTCCCATGGCACAGTGGCTCTGGAGCCCATTGCTTTGACTCTGACCATGGGCACTGTCCAGCCCAGACTAGGCCTCATTCTTGTCTGTGTCTGGGTGTCTTCTGTGGCTCCTTTTGCACCCACCCCTGGTTTGTTTGTTGACTGGGTTACTTTTGGAGTAAAGCAAGTTTGTAGTTGGTATACACAGTCTGCCTGTCACCTGTCTCCAGTGCCTGTCACTGGCAAGGAGGTCCTGTCTATGCTAGCTGGGCCTAGCCTGGCCTGAGCCTGCTCACAGGGTCTGGAAGAAAGTAGTCTAGGCATAGAGGGCAAGCTGGCCCTGAGCCCCACAGTGACTCTTGCTGTCTCTGTACTGTAATGATGTCCAGCGTGCCCTGGCAGTCTGGGCTGAGTTGGGGGTGGCCTGGCTGCTGGGGTAGGGAGCTTTTCCCTGGAAGAGAGCCCACTCCTCCTTCCTCCCTGAGGCTGTAGGCCCAGCTCTTTATTTTGAAAAACAGTGAACAGTTGGCAGACTAGAGGTATCCAAGGTTTGGACTGGGTCCTGTGCTCTGGCCTTTGGAAGTCCAGTGTTCCCCAAGGTACCCAGACCCAACTGGGTGCAGGACCCTGTCCTCCTCCTGGCCAGTTGATCAGAATGATGTGACAATGTCCTTGGACAGTGCCACTTTGCCACCTCCATCTCTGTTTCCTGTCCTCAACACGGGCCTACATGGGAAGTGTTCCTCGTAGGACTGAGGAACCAGATCGGAGGTCCCGACAGCCTTGTTCTTGGGTACAGCCTCTGCTCAGTCTGGGGCAGGGCTGCCTGCTCCCCCTGCAGATCTCAGCACTGCAGGCTTCTGCTGGAGCCCACCAGCCCATTGTTGGTAAACTGCCTGTCCCAAGGTGGAAGTGTGCTCTGGCTGATGGCAGGGGTGCTGCTGCTCCCAGTGGCAGGTGTGAATCTGTGGCCAGTGCATAGGCCTGGCCTGGGTGGTTTGGCCCCTTACAGGTGAGACCCTGACTAGGGCCTGAAGGACATCCTGCGAGTGTGGAAGAAGGCCTCGATCTGCTCCAGCGAGCGGCCCCTGGTCTCAGGCACACAGCAGCCTGTGAAGAGCAAGCTGAGCAGGCAGATGGCCGAGAAGAAGAAGAAAGGCACCTGGAGGCCGAAGGCATTCTGCAGTAGGGAGTTGGGAAAGGAGTTACTGACCATACACGGCTTTCGCCAGAATTTTATGGGCTTGGCTAGTACTGACAGCCTGTGGGGCCTTCATCTGGCCACTGCCCCACTTAGAAACCTCCCAGCCTTCCCTACTATTCATTCCCAAGCTTCCCTCAGCCGTCTTGCCTGGAGACTCTACCCTTCCACACCCAAGCTCTAGGCTGCCTACAGGTCCTGTGGGCAGCATGTTGTGTCAGCCCTCCTCTCAACCGTGGCCATTGAATGGGCAGGGCAGGTTCCAGCTTATTGCTGATCCATCTGCATTTCCCTGGGAGAGTCTGGAGCTAGCCAGCATCCGGGTCTTTTCAGGGCCCACTGGATTGCAGGGCTGGGAGCAAGGTGTATTTAGGAAGGCCCTCACACCATGCTATAGTCAGGTAGCAGGGTTATACTAGAGAAGCCTAGCATCTAGGAAGTCAAGAGACAGTGCAGCTGAGCAGGGTACCATGGGCAGAGCTGTATTCTTGGGCTGGGAGGTATAAAGAGCCCCCCAGCATGTTATCACTTGACCAGCCTTAGCCCTTCAGAGGCTCTTCTCCAGGGGCTGCTGGGGAAGACTGCTAATAAAGAAACCTAGCTGGGAGTCCTGGGGCCGAACACTCACCACTGCCAGCAGGAAGTAGTTAGTGAGGACGAAGGCTGTGAGCCAGCTGACCAGCACGCAGAGCCCTGAGGCCACACCACGGGCACGCAAGGGCAGAACCTCAGACATGAGGAGCCAGGTGATGGGACCCCAGCCCATGGCATAGCCTGACCGGAAGAGAGGAGCAGTTAGGCTCAGGCCCTGGAGCAGGGCTGCCTGCTCCTCCTGAGGATCTCAGCTGAGGTATTACATGATATGAGTGGGTGGCTAGAGGGTCCTATTGTCCAACTCCCCAACTCTTTAGGCTACCCAGGACAGTGATGGAACCCTTGTGGCCCCCATCCCCCCAAACAGCCCATCCCAGGTCTCCCCATCACTGTGGTGTCCTACCCATAATGAAGAGCATGGTGGCCAGCAGGGGTATCAGGGTAAGATAGTTGAAGGCTGTGTCCCCCAGGGTCACGATCTCCACAGTGCTGTTGGGGGTCAGAGGCCTTGGCACAAACTGGACGTAGAGCCCCAGTGTCAGGTTGGCAGCAAACATGACGGATGCTGTGGATCATGGCACCTCAGGACCAGATTCCTCCGAGTGTGAGGTCTATTGCGAGCCCCACTACACCTCTGCCCCCAACACAGAAGGGCAAGCTCACGGTCTCCTGCCACACCATTGAGTTGGGTGGGTGGGTGGGCTCCTCTGTGCTTGGAGCATGAGCAGACCTGTGTGGAGCAGCTGCCATTTGCTAGGTCCTGGACCGTGTGCTAGGGAGGCTTGGCTGTGGCCTAGAGTTTGCAGTGGCTGTAGGAGTAAGAGGTGTACATTACAGTGGAGACACTCACCTGACACATAGAGCAGAACTTTTCGGCCCGCCAGGTCCATGGTGACAGCAGCAATCAGCACAGATAGGAGCCTCACAGCACCAACTATCGCTGCATCCTGCTGGGAGGGCTGTGGGGGCAGGGCACTGGGCTGAGAGACCTGGCCTAGTGTCCCGTGCCCTACCCTGACCCTAATGCACTAAGGACGTTCAGCCCTAAGTCCAGGGTCACTGCCCCCTCCCTTTTTGGGGGGCCATGAGCTATCCTAGCTATCGAGCCCTAGGTACTTCTTCTGTGCCCCAGCAGGGGCATGTCTGCTGTGCCTGCTACTAGCCATAGTGGGCACAGCCCCTGGTTGGACAGCAGTGGTCGACTTGAGTCACCCTTATCTTTACACCTCATAGCAGGAAGAACCTGGGGTGGAACTGGGCTCCAGGGACCTTCTAGTCCCTCCTGGGATCTGAGCCTGGGGGCCACTGTCCCAAGAGTTATATATCCTATTACATTGTTTTCTTCTGTTCTTCTGCATATTTTAAAGCACTTAAGCTTCGCTTGAGAAGAATGTATTGAGACAGGTTGTGAATGAGAGGCATCCAGGTCTCAGCCACTAACTTCCTGGCTGCCCTGCCTGTCAGGGCTCTGGGCAGTGCTGGCCGAGTGGGTTCTCACCAGCACCACGGATGTGTTGTCGAAGATGGTCTGTAGGTACACCAGGATGGGTGTGATGCCTGTCAGCTGCTGCAGAAAGCGCATCAGTACTGCAATGAGAACAGGCCGGTACACACGGGGTTCCCGGGCTTCCGCCCACGACACTCGGCTACTCTGGAACACAAAGCTGCCGTTGAGGGCTATGCCAGGCTCTCTAGCCCTGGCCACCCTGTCTTGGCACTTGTGAGTCTAGGAGAGGCCCAACCACAGGAGGCTGCAAGGGCTCTGCACACTAGCAGGAACCGCTCGCTCTTGTTTGAGGAAAGGCAACCAACCAAGGCACAGAGAGGTCTAGTGACTGTCCGAGGCTACACAGAGCTTTCTCTGTCGGGGCCTGATCAAGCTCTACCACACATGCTGCACCTGTCTCCGCACGTTGTCCTGGATCTGCTCAAACTCCCAATGGACCTCGGAGTCAGCTCGCAGCCAGGTCAGCGCCTGCAGTGCCTCCTCATCCCGGCTCTTTGAGAGCAAGAAGCGAGGAGAGTTGGGCATGAAGCTGAGCAGCAGGATCATGATGAGAACCGGCCCCTCTCCAGCCACAGCAAGCCATCGCCAAGGTAGCAGCAGACCTGGTGAGAGAGGCTTCAGTGAGGGGATGGGGCCTGAGTGACCTCACTGCTCCCCAGCCTAGCTCCCTGATTGCCCAAGACCCTGTAGTAAGGGCAGTGTGGGGCTTCAGGAATTGCCTGGACCCTGGCACTAAAGTGGGATCCCTAAACAGCCTCAGTATAATGGGAGAGTATTGGGAAGGCTGGGCCTGGGGCTCTCACCCCCATCACCCAGGCAGGCCAAATCCTGTATGGGCTTCCCTCACGAACTGACAGGACCCTTGTGCTGTGGGAAGGTGGTCCGAAGCTGCTGCGGTAGGATAGACCTCAGTGCTCAGAGATGGGGCTAGGAAGCCAGGTGTCCTGTCTATCAGTGCCGACTTTCTTCAGGAAGAGTTCCATTCCCCCCATCTCCAGAACCTGAACACTGGAGTGCAGGATGGTACTTGCCAAGGGCGTAGAGAGACAGGGATCCAAACACGGCCATGAGCTGCGGTGTGGCCCCCAGGGCCCCACGAACATCAGGGGGTGCAATCTCAGACACGTACACCTGTAAGGCACATGCCCCAACTTGGACTTTAGTGGGGAATTCATGTTCCTGGGTCCACTGGGGTGATCGAGGGACTTGGGAGCCTGGAGAAGCTGGCAGAAGTCTTGTTCTGACCAGAGCTCTGACCTTCCCTTCCCTAGCAAAGAAGTATACAGAAGCTCTCAGCTCTGGCGGGTATGGGTCGGGGGACCCAACCAAGCCCAGGGGCCTCAGACTTGGGGCTGAGCAGGCATCTGTATTTACCCTAGTGACCTCTTTTCTGGGCTTGGTCAGAGGATAAGTTTGTGTATGGAGTATTACATGAGGTAAGCAGTTGGGTGGAGGTGGAGGTGGAGGTGGGCTGGAACTTCCCTTCACATCCCTTGTGCAATGCAAATTTTTTCAGTTGAGCAATGCATGGAACTGAGGTCAAAACACAGGGTAGGAAGTTTTGGGTGACAATGATGTCAGCTGCTTTGGTGGAGGAAGCTGAGGTTTTCTGGGCAATGTAGTGAACCCCACACACTTTCACTGAGCAAAGGCTCAGAGGCAGGGGTGGTCTAGAACAGCCCCAAGGCAATGGAGACATCTGGCCTTACCGGGATGCAGGCAGCAGTGAGTCCCCCGGCAAAGCCCGTCAGCATCCTCCCCAACAGAAGCATCCAGAGGCCACGGGCACCGGCCATGATTGCATAGCCAATGGCTGAGGGGACAGCTGAGAACATGATGCTGAGCTTCCGGCCCAGGAGGTCATTGAGTAACATAGCACTGAGGCCCCCTGCTGCGGCACCCAAGGTGAACACGGACTGCAGGGGTACAAGAAGATAAGTGGCTTTAAGAGCTCTCACCCCCACCGGAGTCTAGAGAGAGTTCCTCCAGAGCTGACCCAAAACCCAGGCATTCATTGGTAGAGTCCCCTGTTGGCAGAGGTGCACAGCAGCCTGTGGACAACTATATGTAAAGGTACCATAAATGTTCTACTCCAGAGGTGCTTTGAGGAGAGGGGGCGCCTGTCTACAGTGGCTCTGTCCAGGAGTGTCCAATATTTTTTTGAGCCCAAGCAGGCCTCAAGAACATGATCTTCCTCCTTCAGCCTCCCAAGTGCTGAAGTTAAAGGCATTTTCTATGGCTCACACACTACCAAAGAGAACCCTATGACTTGTAGGCCTGGGACTTTAAGATTTGGGGGTCATTGGAGTTGTTGAGGAATAAAGAATTTGGCTGGAGTCTGCCACTCATGAGCAGTGGGACCAGGGCACACAGTGTGGCCTCAGTTTCTTAGTTGCGTTATGGGAAAAACATAGTTAACCTCAGGGGTGAAGATATTTCACGAAGTGTCTAGCATGTGCTCAGCATGTGCTGTGCGCCTTGCACATTCCCACCCCATTTGAAATGCTCAGGAGACCCCAAATCTTTCCAGCTTTGCTGTCAAGTCGCAGTCCTAACTCAGGGTCTACTGACATTCTAACGTTAAAGTCTTGGGCTCCTGGGCTCTGTTTAGCCACGTTCTGTCCTTGTCCATATGGCACCTCTCATCCCGCTAGCATCTGGTGTGACTGCCTCCAGGCACCCAGGAGGATGTCAGCTCTGCTGTGGCAGCCTGGCTTTGGGTATGGGGTTGGGAAATCTTCCCCTCAGCCCTGGCCCACATCTCTGCAGGATGTCACTTCCTCATGTCACTTGCCATCACCGCTAGCAGACGGGAATGCGTGTTAGGGAGAGATACCGGTGCTCTAGGGGAGGTTCCAAGGCTAGGTGATTTTAGTTCCCTGTGGTAAGCAGGTTGAGTGGGCCCATGCTCCCTCCACTACCCCATCTGATTTAGAGAACAGGCCTCACCCCAAACCAGGATGCCTGGATTTTGTCCAGGTGTAGTGCTGGGTCAGAAGAGAGCTTCAGTTCAGGGATGACTGGAGATGTGTAGACCAAGGCATACCCAAAGCTGAAATTGCCCAGCACAGCGGCGAAGGTAGCCAGGAACACCCTTCTGTTTTTCAAGGCCCTGGTGGGGGATGGGGTAGAACCAAAGGACCAAGGACAAGTCCTTTAAATGGACCCTGAGTTCCCAGACTGCTGCCTTCCCCGAGCCCATGACCATCCAGCTCGGCAGATAACCAGGAGAGGCCTGGGTCCAGGGCCAGTCAAGTTGTCTTCAGGCCTTAGCAGCAGCTCTGGGAAATCCCCAGGCTGTCGGCTGGGGCTGGTGCCCGTTTTCTCCAGAAAAGAAATTGTGGTTTTTGCCTCCTGTTGTGATGCTCAAAGCTTGTTCTGTGATCTTAGGCAAGACCCATGTCCTCCCCCTGTGGCAGGTGGGGATCCCACCCAGTATTCCTTTGGAGGCTCTCTTCTTTATGGTGGTCCAGTTCTTTAAATAGGACTTGCGAGCATGCGGTAAGAAAGAGTCAGATGACTCTTGGTGGCCACTCACCAGAAGTCAGTAATGGCCCAAGATGTGTATCGTCTGCTGGAGATAAGGCCATCCCAACCTCCCATGCCCACACCCTGAGACTCTCACCCGGCTCGTTCTCTCTCTCCAGGAGTCGCGGGCACCTCGGGGAAGGTATCATAGTCGAGTCCCTCGGTTCTTAGCAGGGGTTCCTGCATGGCCAGCGCGGATGGTCAGATACAGCGGGACTCCACTGCAGAGCTAAAGCATCTGCCTGAGCCCTCAGCACAGCAGGCGAAGCTCCGCCCTACAGATGCGATTGGCTGCAGGGCGGCCCTGCAGAGCCGTGCTGTCCAATGAGACAGCCGCACGCCTCGGATGCAGGGTGCGATCGGGCTCCCGGGCGTGTCCCATCGCGTGCGCCTTGAGGCGCTGGATTCTGCCGGGGAAACCCGCTTCTAGGGCAGGGCCGCCTGAGCACCCTTTCGCCAGGCTAAGAGCGTGGACTGCTCCATGGCTGGGTCTGGCTTTATGGAGGAGAAGCCCAGAGAGTCGTAAGCTTGCCAAGGTCACACGGAGGATTGTTATTATTATATATTTTTTTATTATTGCCTTGCTTGGCCCTGTTCTGTGCCCTCTCCCGTCACATAGATGTCACTTCTACACCTGCCACTTCACTTCTCGCCTCCTAACCCTAGTTGACTCCAATGAATCACTACTTTGGGTGTGTACAGTAAGTAGGAGGAGGGTGGAGCAGAAACAATTAGGGGTAACTCCAGCAGGTGCCCTGCGGTGTCTCACCCCATAGCTGTGGACAAACCCCAAGGCTTCTCTCTGCTAGCAAGCAATCTGTCTCTGAGCTACATTCCTGATCTCTGGGATTTCCTGGTTGTCCAAATAGCTTGCACTGTTCAAAATCATTCCAGTAATGGTATAAAATGACCAAAAAAAACGAAACAGAAACTTCTCTAGGAGGTGGAAAAAGCCACAATCAAGATGCCTATCTGTGTCTTTGGACTTTTTCAGTCACAGGAGTGGACTTACTTCCTGTTCACATTTATAAACTGACCCTTTGTTACCAGGCTATTAAAACAGTAAAGGGTGTTGTAGAAGTCTCAGTTCCCCTTTAGAAACACTTCTAGAGAGGACAGTAGAGACCACAAAACTGCTGCGACCCACCCTGGCTGGACGTCTTTCCTTCCTGTGTTTGCCTTGCCTGTCTGTTACTTAGTGGGGAGGTGAACTTTCAGTGAGTGGTGTTCCACTTCACATCCAAGCTGAGTGTGTGTGTGTGTGTGTGTGTGTGTGTGTGTGTTATACATAATTTTGGGAGCCTGAGAGCACTGGCTGCTCTTGCAAGGACTCAGGTTTGATTTCCCAGCCCCACGGGTTGGCACACAACCCTCCTCTTACCTCCATTTCCAGGACAATTGGTGCCTTTTGGCATCAGCTTTTATGTGGTACAGACAAAACACCCAAACATGTGAAAAACTTAAGATATATAATTTTTAAATTTTATGTCTGTCTGTGAGTCTGTGCTCCTGAAGCTGAAATGATGGACTTGTAGGAGCTGGAGTTACAGGCCGGTCAGTCACCAAATAGTAATGGGAGCCAGAGCATATAGGACCTGGTCTTGTAACCGCTGAACCATCTCTTCAGGCCCCTTCCACTCCTTTGTCATTTGAGACAGGGTCTGATGTATTCCAAGCTGGCATCAAACTTTCTAGGTAGCCACCCACTTTAATTTTATCCTCTGGCCTCCACCTCCAATTGGGACTGCAGCCCTGGATTCATTCTGTGCTAGGGATTGGACCCAGGCAGGCACTACATTAACTGAGCCACAGCCCTATCTTACTCTGAGATAAGTTTCACCAGGTTGTCCAGACTGGCCTTTCAATACTCCTGCCTTAGACCACTAAATACTTGGGGTTGTTAGGTAGGTAGTCAGACATGCAATCTTGGTGGCCTTTGAGGACATCTCTCACACAATCAGTTCTGTATCCCACTTCCTGTGTCCTGGCAATGCAGCTTTTAAGGAAATGTCATAGTTGCTCCTTAAAAAATTTAAAAAAAAAAATGGGGGCGGAGGGGAAGGTCTCTCTATTTAGCTATGGGTGACCTGGAATTTACTATATTCCCTGGTGGCCTGCCAGGGATTATTTAAGGACCTTTTTTGAAAATATATTTTACTACATTTTGTTTGTTTATGTGTGTGTGTGTGTGTGTGTGTGTGTGTGTGTGTGTGTGTGTGTGAGAGAGAGAGAGAGAGAGAGAGTGAGTACCATAGAGAGAGAAGACATAAGTGAACAACTGGAGATAATCAGTTCTCTTCTTCTACCCTGTGGTCCCAGAAGCTGGACTCAGATTGTCTAGTTTAGGTAGCAAGCATCTTTACCCACTGAGCCATCTCACCAGCCCAGGACAGAGCGGGTCACTATATTCTGCTGGCAAGGCAAGTTCCCTGTGTCTTACCATGTTTCTTTCCCATGCTCCCATGTGGTCCTTGTCTGTGGGATGTGATGTAGGAGGGTGAAGCCTTTGACAGGCTCTTCTCATTTGGCTCACTGGGATGCTTTCTTTCCCTCACCCACCATTCCCATAACCAAGAATGACCTTGGCTCAAATTTAGGGGAAGAGAGGGGAGCAAAGAGAGCAGCTGGGGCTTGCCCCAATTTGGCACTGTGGGTTGGTCCCTGAAGCCCATGACAGAAAATGGAGGCACTGTTCAGCTTTGACCATGTGTGCTGTGTGTGATCCCAGGCTTCAGGGCCTTTCAGACGAAAAAAATTTACATGTTGCTCGAGTGTGCGTGTGCGCATGCGTGTGGTAGTGCATGCTGCATATGTGAAGGTCAGCGGCCAACTTGCAATAGTTGCTTCTCTTTTTCACATTTGCCTCAAATGAGAGCAAAGTTACACATGGGCACACTGTCCCTTCTTGCCTTTTCTTCTATGGGCTCCTGCCCCACTGGTAGTTTGTGAAAACAAGGATTGGGAGCCAAGCCCAAGCCGGTCCTAGTGACACTTCTGTTCCCCCTAGCTGAGATCAGACCTTCTCTACCAAGGCAACAGGTGGACTCCTTTCCCATGAGGCCATGGATCTCCCTGCTGCTTTCTGCTTCCAACTTCCCTTCCCTTACAAGCCTCTGCTGTCTCTGGGATCTCCCTTGCTTACCCGTTCAGGGAGACTCACCTCCAGCTACTTCCTCTTGCTCCCAGCATCCTCTTGGCTCCTGCTACACCCATTCTAACCTCAGTACCTTTCCAAAAGGGGTGAGACTGTACTCTCATGATATTTTCTTTCTTCCTTCCTTCCTTCCTTCTTTTCTTTTTCTTTTCTTTCTTTTTTTTTTTTTTTTTTTTTTTTTTTTTGGAGACAGGGTTTCTCGGTTTCTCTGTGTAGCTCTGGCTGTCCTGGAACTCACTTTGTAGACCAGGGTGGCCTCGAACTCAGAAATCCACCTGCCTCTGCCTCCCGAGTGCTGGGATTAAAGGCGTGTGCCACCATGCCCAGCATCATGATATTTTCTAGCAGTTCCTACTGCCATGGGAGAAAGGTCAATAAGTTTCCTTTCTTCCTTTTATATGTATTCCAGGGTATGTGTGTGTGTGTGTATATATATATATATATATATATGCTAGGATGCCATATACATAAAAAAACAAATTCTGTTTTTGTAGAGAGAATCTCTTATTACTGTATGGAATTATCACTTGTTAATAAAAAGCTGGTGGTTGACCAATGAGCAGAGGCAGGAAATAGGAGGTGGGAATTCAGGTAGAGAAAAAATCTGGGAAAGAGTCTTAGGAGATTTACCCAGAACTCTTAGGAGACAGAAGTAGACTGAGCAGAGGTGACCAGCCATGTGGCACTCATAGAATAGAATAAATGGGTTAATTAAGTTACAAGCTAGTCGGAGACAAACCCTAGCTTATGGCCTAGGCATTTATTTATTCATATGTAATTAAGTCTCAGAATCATTATTTCAGGAATTGGGGTGCGGGTGGGAAAGCCTGCAGTTACACGTTTTCTGTTATCTATGTCTAGAAAAGAAACAGAGAAGCCAGAGGAAGCTGAAGTCACTGGACAAAGATGGAGGAGTGAGAACAGGCAGCATGAACTGGCAGACAGATGCTAGATCTGTGAAGAGACACACAGGTCACTGGAGGGGACAGTACTCAAAATAGGGTACCCTCCTAAGGCACTTTCTACTCTCCCAAATTAAAGGATTCTTAGACAGAGCGCAAACATTGCCCCTGTCCTGGCCTCCAGTTGGCCTCTGATAGAGGTTTTTTTTTTTTTTGTTTTTGTTTTGTTTTGGTGTTTTTGCATCTTCTGTAGCCCATGCTGGGCTCAAAGTGACTACGTTTGTCAAGGTCAATCATGGCTGATAATCACTCCTGCCTAGAGTTATTATTGAAGAAGGAGCCTCAACTGAGAAAATGTCTTAAAATGATCCAGCTGGAAGGCATTTTCTTAGCTAGTGATTGATGGGGGAAGGACCCAGCCCATTTGGGTGGTGCTACTCCTGAACAGGTGGTCCTAGGTTCTATAAGAAAGTAGCTGAGTCATGAGGGACAAGCGAGTAAACAACACTTCTCTGTGGACTCTGCACTAGCTTCTGCCCCTAGATTCCTGACCTGTTTGAGTTCCTGTCCTGACTTCCTTCAGTGATAAACCCTCTCACCTCCAAGTTGCTCCTGGTCATGGTGTTTTATCACAGCGACAGAACCCCTAACTAGGATGTTCCCTTCCCAGGTGCTGAGGTGGTAGGCCAGGCGCCATGGTTGTCTTGGCTAAGTTTATTTATTTAAAGAATTATTTATTATGTATACAGTGTTCTGCCTGTAGGCCAGAAGAGGGTGCCAGATATCATTATAGATGGTCATGAGCCACCATGTGGTTACTGGGAATTGAATTTAGGACCTATAGAAGAGCAGCCAGTGCTCTTAACCTCAGCCCCCAACTGATTTATTGAAATCTACTTAGTTTGTGTGTGTGTGTGTGTTGTCTTTTCTTGCATGCATGTCTGTGCATTATATGCATGCCTGGTGCCCTAGGAGGCCAGACAATGGCCTCAAATTCCCCAAGACTGGAGTTACAGATGGTTGTAGGTTGCTGTTTGAGTGCTGAGAATTGAACCAGGGTTCTCTAGAAGAGCAGCCAGTGCTCTTAACCACTGAACAATCTTTTTAGCTCTTGGGTAAACTCTAAAGATCTCTCCTTGATAGCACTCCTCTGGTCAGTTGTTACCTTGTATACAGGACATTGGCCTTTGACTTTTGGAGACGGCCACCAGCATAGCACTCCAGTGACAGATATCCACATTTCTGTAAACAGGCCTTTCTAATACAACCTGGTTATGGGCTACTAGTAGGGTAGGTGGGATGATCACAGCCACTCTTTACATCTACTGTGAGTAGATGTAAAGGTCTCAGATGCATTTCTCTGGCCGAGATTCTGAGTGGTATTTTACCTTCAGATCAGTAAATTTGTTACGGGCTTTTAACTGGTATTCACTCTGCAATATCCCAATTGCTGGCCTTTAAAGTCATCCCTGGATTTGATCTCCCAAGATCTTATGGAACACTGTATGGTTCTTCTTTATTTCATAGGACTCTCAGCCTATAGGTAAATCTGTGGGCATTGGATACCATCTTTATTGCTCTTGAAGATCCTAGTTCTCTGGACAGTTGAGAGCAGGTTCTGTCTACTGTAATATTGTACTGATCCTATTAGTCTCTGGAGCCGTATAATTAACCGCCACTTTAATTTATCCCTCTCTCTCTCTCTCTTTTTTTTTTTTTTCCTGAGACAGGGTTTCTCTGTATAGCCCTGGCTGTTCTGGAACTCACTTTGTAGACCAGGCTGGCCTCAAACTCAGAAATCTGCCTGCCTCTGCCTCCCAAGTGCTGGGACTAAAGGCGTGCGCCACCACTGCCCAGCTAATTTATCTCTTTCTATTCAGAGTTGATCTACCCTCAGGGGGTCATATGAGAACCTAAATCCATCTGTCTGGGCCCCTGATCTTCTTCCAAGATCTGGAGTCCAGCAAGGCTGAAGACATAAATGCTTCTACCTGTTGCAGCCTGAAGTAGCCAGATCCACTCAGTACTAGTCACCTAAGTGATTTTTAACGCCTACCTCTTGAGAGGGACTCATAGGCAGCTATTAAACGCCAGACATTAATTAGCAGGCATGGTCATTGAGGCTGGTTCCCTTCGGTCGTCTTGGACTCCACCTTCTGTTTCCCTGAAAACACTCTGAATTTTAAGGATGGAGAAGGGTCTTGACCGTGCTCCTTAAGACTGGCAATGCTGTGTGAAAGGGAGCTGGGCTAAGGAAGCAGGGCTCTGTGTCCCACTGTGGAAGAACCATTTCCTTCCGGTCAAGCAGAGCTGGTCTATACATTTGTTTATTTATTTATTATTATATGTATTTAGTGTTTGTGTGTGTAGCAGAGATTAGAGGTCAGAGGACAACTTGAGGGGATCAGTTCCCTTTTTACTCCGTGGGTCCTCGGGGTTGAAGTCAGGTCATCAGGCTTGGCAACAGGTGCCTGAACCCACGGATGGAGCCATCTTACTGTCCTCGTGTCCCTTCCTCCCTTTCCTTTGATCTACCTGATTACATGATTTATTTATTTATTTATTATTTATTTATTTATCAAAAGAACTAGATCTAGTAAAAAGAAAAAGGAATGGCTTATGATTTTGACTCTGGCCCTGGGCAGAGAAATAACATTCTTTTTTTGGGGGGGGTGGAGGGGCTTGAGACAGGGTTTCTCTGTGTAGCCCTGGCTGTCCTGGAACTCATTCTGTAGACCAGGTTGACCTCGAACTCAGAAATCCGCCTGCCTCTGCCTCCCGAGGGTTGAGATTAAAGGCGTGCCACCACGTCCGGCTACATTTCTTTTTTAAAAAAGATTTTATTTATGGTCATTGCTTATCGAGTGGAAGCCACTGCCTTAGTTCTCTTTTCCGTCTTGCAAGATGGCGGGTGAAAAGGCGGAGAAGCCTGATACAAAGGAGAAGAAACCTGCAGCCAAGAAGGCTGGAAGTGATGATGGCACCTCTGGTCCCTGGGCCACTGGTGCAGCCAAAAAGGGTAAAGCCCAGGAAGGGGAAGCCCCGTTGCAGTCAAAACCCTGCCCTGGTGAGAGGAATTGGCAGGTACTCCCGATCTGCTATGTACTCCAGGAAGGCCTGGTACAAAAGGAAATACTCGGCTGCCAAGTCCAAGGTTGAGAAGAAGAAGAAAAGGGAGAAGGTCCTTGCTACTGTCACCAAAACAGTTGATGGGGACAAGAACGGTGGCACCCTGGTGGTGAAGCTTCAAAAAATGCCTAGGTATTATCCCACCGAAGACGTGCCTCGGAAGCTGCTGACATGGCACGGAGCCCTTCCGCAGCAGTGAGACGGCTGCGCTCCAGCATCACTCCCGGGTCGGTCCTGGTCCATCATCCTCACTGGCACCACAGGGACAAGAGAGTGCTTCTTCTGAAGCAGCTGGGCAGTGGCTTGCTACTTGTGACTGGACCTCTTGCCATCAACAGAGTACCTCTACGTAGAACACACCGGAAGTTTGTCATCGCCACCTCTACAAAAGCTGCTATCAGCGAGGTTAAAATCCCCAAACACCTGACTGACGCTTACTTCAAGAAGCAGCAGCCTCAAGCTCAGGCATCAGGAGGGCGAGAACTTCCACACAGAGAAGGAGAAATGTGAGATACAGAGCAGTGAAAGGCTGATCAGAAAACGGTGGACTCACAGATTTTGCCAAAGATTAAACCGTTCCCCAGCTTCAAGGCTACCTGCGATCTCAGTTCTCCCTAACAAACAGGATGTAACCTCATAAACTGGTGTTTTAAGTTGCTTACAACCTAACTAAACAGCTTCATATGTTAAAAACAACAACAATGAAAAATATTTTATTTATTTATTTTATACACAAGTGCTCTATCTGCATATATGTCTGCATGCCAGAAGATCCCATTACAGATGGTTGTGAGCCTCCATGTGGTTGCTGGGAATTGAACTCAGGACCGCTGGAAGGGCAGACAGTGCTCTTAACCACTAAGCCATCTCTCCAGCCCCAAGAAATAACATTCTTAACTGCCTAAAATATAAGAATGGGTAAGGTGTGGTGTTCACAGTTTTAATCTCAGCACCTGGGAGGCAGAGGCAGGCAGATCTTTTGACTTTAAGGCTAGTCTGGTCTACATAGAGAATTCTGGGTTAGCCAGGGCTACATGGTAAGACCCTGTCTCAAATCAAACTTCAATTGTATTAATAGACAACAAAAAAGAGTGCATGTTCAGTGTATGTGCCTCCTCATGAGTTTTGACAACTTGGAGAGGCCTCCAGCCAAGACATAAATTACTACTTCCCAGAAGGTTGTCTTGGGTGGTTGCACCCTCTTTCCCATTGCCCCTCCCCTAGGTTGCTGTGATTGAGATTAGGCAAGCTTCGCAGCCTTGCACCTGTTCCGAGCCTGTTGGCTCAGGCTTCATGTGGGTGGGGTGGGGGAAAGGGGAAAGCACAGACTGCTGTGCTGTGGTTTTGCCATTTGTCCCTTTTGCTTGTGGGGTAAGTGGTGCCTTTAAGTGGACAGGTGTTTCTGGATTGAAACTAACAGTAAGATGGTGAGGGTCCCCAGACCTCAACTGCCCTCGTGAGCAATGAACCCTGAGTTGCTAATGGTCTTCTGTTCTGAGCATTTGTGTGGCTTCAACAAGTTTTGCTCATCTGTTTTGTTTTGTTTTGTTTTGTTTTTCCAGACACTGTTTCTCTGTGTAGCCCTGGCTGTCCTGGAACTCACTCTGTAGAGCAAGCTGGCCTCTGCTGGGATTTTTGGTGTGTACCCCCTCCGCTGCTACTGCCTCCTCCTCCTTCTCCTCTTCCTCTTTAAAATATTTATTTATTTATTTTATTTATATGAGTACACGGTCACTTTCTTCAGACACACCAAAAGAGGGCACCGGATCCCATTACAGATGGTTGTGAGCTACCATGTGGTTGCGGGATTTGAACTCAGGACCTCTGGAAGAGCAGTCAGTGGTCTTACCTAAGTCACCTCTCCAGTCCAACACTTCTTCTTTTAAAGTGAACAATTTGATGTGCATCCATCGCAAAGGTTATTGGCCTCTGTAAGGAACTTTAAGGTTGTTCTCTTGCTGGGGGCTTGCTGCATTCTCTTGCTTGTGTCGGACTCAGTCAGTTGTCTGGGAACTTAGCCTTTGATTAGGTGTGAAGGCTTTCCCTCTGCTTACCCTGTGCCCTGTACAGTACTGGGCACCACAGCATCTGGAAGCCCCTTGCTGAATTGATCTCAATCTCCTTCTCTTCCTAACCCTGCCACTGCGCAGTGTGAGACTCTGCGCAACCGGCCATGGGTGAAGGCTGGCCCCGGGGGTGGGGGGTGGGGGGGCAGCTCTTCTCTGAGACACTAGCTGCTCTACTCTGTGGACACACCCACAAGGGTGGAGGCACAGCACTTGGAGGAGTCCCTGTTTCCTATAGCCCAGCTCTATCTAGCTCCTCCCAGGCATGCCCCTCCCCAGAGGTGGGCAGTACTGAACAAAGGCCTCAGCTGGATCTATTCAGAGGAGGTGGTAGAGGGGCAAGCTCTCCCAGGATATGAGACCCCTATGGCTGGAAGGTAACTGCTCTTGGGGGTTGCAGTCCTAAAAGGGTGATGCCACACAGAGCCCACATAGGTGGAGAGAAGGGCTTGGGGATCCGGCTTAGGACAGATTTCAGAGTAGAAACAACCTTTCCTCCTGCCTCCTGCACTGACCACCCCAGGACACTAAATCTCAACAGGCCTTCCATGAGGGGTTCTACCCTGCCCCAAAGAAGGGACTCTTAAGACTGCTTGCCTGGAAGCCACCTGCTATAATCCAAGTGTGTCTGGAGGCCACAGTTGACTTTGCAGACTCTTGGAGCCTCTTGTCTCTCATCTCTAAGGTAGCTAGCTGGAACGTGGAATCCATGTCACCTGTAAGTGGAAGGCAGCTGGGAGGATGGGGTGGATCTCCTTCCTGGCCTTCACCAAGGGCCTTCCAGACCAGCCCAACAACCTCTAAGTGCCTGGGGAACTGGCAGAGTGGCATTCCAGGACTGTGACACTGGGGCTAAGGTCTCCAGCATCTCAGGGGGAGGTAGGGGGTAAGGAGATGTGAGGTGAAGCCAATGGTGGTGGGAAGGAGACCCACCTGACCCTTGCTCTCCCAGGTGCCACCAACAGCCCCTTTCACAATGGAGAAAACAGTGTGTCCAGGGCCGTGGTGGAGTACTGGTGACCACTCTGGTCTATTCCTCTAGCCAGGGAGTTGTACAGAGAACAAGATGCAAATGAGACCTCAGCCTTCACCCTTCTTCCTTCCCACAGATGAGCCGCCCTGGACCCCCAGAGGAGAAGGTCTCTGAAACCCAGTTGTCCGGGGTTCCCGACGCCCCTGAAGATGCTCCTGGTGATGACATAGATGGTGCAGAGGATTCAGACTTGGTGCCCTCTGTCACCCTGGCTGCAGCCCTCATCCTAGTGTTCCTCCTGATGTCATTCTGGCTAGCATAGCCACCCTGTCAAACCTCCTGCCACCCTGCTAAGCTTCCTACTAAGTGGGTTCCTGAGCAGAGGACAGCAGGACAGCTGGGCTCCTAGCTCTGCTCTGGGTCGATGGCATTCAGTGCTGTGTGAGACCTGTCGAAGGAGGACCCCGTGGGAGGCTACAGCCTGGACCCCTATGTTTAGGCAGCTCATGTTCATTCCTCTGGTCTGCTTCCATTGATAAGAACAGCTGTGTTCCCCATCTTTGGGAAGCCATGCTGGGGGCTTCAGATAAAGCTGAATGACTCCAGGCATTTGTATCAATGAGTGGGAGTAACTGTGTGGTCAGTCTTTCTATTCTGGGCCTCAGTTTCCCCAGTTTTCAAGGTGGGCTGGTAGTGCCTGTTTCTTGGAATTTTGAGGAAGATGTCCAGTGAGTGGCCTTCTGTGGTCACGCTGATCTATACTCCCCCAACACACCAGCCTCTGAGCACTCACCCAAAAGATTCATGGGAAAGGGGCAAAGGAGCTGCCTCCAAAGGATGCACTGGTCTCATCTGCCACCTGGTGGTCAAAGATAGAATTGCACTTGCATAGAGGTTTGGAGCGTTCCAAGGGTGGGCTTTTTTTTTTTTTTTTCCTTTCTTTTTTGAGATGTGAAGTTTGAGATTTTTTTTCATGAGCAAGGATCCCGCTGCCAAGTGAAAGCTGTTTTGACATTTGCTGCTGCTATCTGTTCCCCATCTCTGTCTTTGATCTAAAAGCCATTAGAGAGGCGGCAACTCTCCTGTTTTAAGGCAGGATTATGGGTGGTTCCCTTCTCAGGACACCATGCCTTCCTGCCTTCAGCAGCCTGAGTTCCACAAGAGACTTTCCTCTCAGGCATGACTGCTTTTCAGGTAGGGATCTGCTGGTTGGGTCTGGAAGGACAAGGCCATGGTACAAACATATCTAGAGAACCCTGCAGTTATCCACATCCCACTGCTCTGCCAAGCCTAGGGGAAGAGGGTACTGAAGCATTCAGAGAACGGCCCAGGTGGCCCAGGATTGCTATGGCCTGGCTGGTGGCCAGAGACTGTCAGGAGGCTCTGGGGTGTCTCCAGGAGAGCTGCCTCAGACAGTGGGGTGTTTATGTTCTCCAGATGCCAACCTTCCTTCCAGGAACTTGGGGTCTTGGAGGGGAGGAGTGAAGATGGGTCTGAGCTCTGGTTTCTGAACTATTCTGTGCCCATGCCAGGGTCCCAGTAGAGGGCGCTGCTCCCTCCTGGGAATGTGAAGCACATGACTGTGTGCCCCACTGGGGACAAAGCCCTCTGCTCCAGGTTGACAGCAGTCTTAGTCCAACACTTGGGTCCTGTAGTCTCAGGCAATATGAGAAGTGAGCAGGAGCTTTAGGTGGCCTCAGAGTCTTGGAGGAGTATAGGTGTAGTCCTTGAAGCAATGGTGACAGGCACTTTGGCTGGTAGAGAGTTGGATGATGCTTTCCCACCAGCTGGATAGGAGGCGGCATGCGGGGGGCCAGGGTGTCCAAGCAAAGAGGAAAGTGGGACTCTCAGTGGGCCGCTGTGGGGTAGACCTCCACAGTGAGGCTCTGAGCATGAGAAGTAGCAGGGCCTTAAGTATGGCTCCCGCAGCCTCTGACCTTCTTCTCTTACCCCTATTTATCCCTGCTGGAGGAGAGAAGCTGAAGCCAGACACCTGGTCCCTCTTGTTCTCTGGGTTTCTACTCTTGTGCCTTTGGGTGCAGCTGGTTAGTGAACAAGTCTGACCTCTTTGGAATTTAGCACAAGTTGTCACTTTCTATCTGGTGTGACCCCAAGCCCCTCTTCCCTCCTGACACCTGCCCACCTGTGAAGCTGACCAGACGCGAAGCTAGAACATCAGTGCCCTTTCCCTCGACGACTGCGCTCACCGCTGTCCTTTCTGTCAGGCATGGATGGCAGCAGCATCCTGGAAATCGTGACGACTGCAGGCTTCGGGGAGCTCAGGAGAGCTGGGCCGTGGACAGAAGCTCTTCCAGGCTTGCCTGCCTGAAATCCAGGTTCTACCACAGTTCCAGTGCCAACAAGCTACCCATGCAGGCCAGGGCAAGTGCATGCATTGTTAAATAGGACTCATGAAAATGCCCTGTGGTTTCCAGGTCTCCAGTGGCCAGCTCGCTCTGTCTGGCCCCATTCCTGGATTCTCAGTGCCCAGCCCATCAGCACAAAGTACCTGGGGAGAATGCAGGCCAGGAAGAAATTGCATCTGCAAGGAAAATATTGTTTTATAGAATTCAGTGGCCCATTCTGTAAACATTGTGGTTCTGCCTCAGGTTTTTTTCCTGCCTGTCTTCAGGGAGCACCTCCAGGGAGCACCTCCAGGGAGCACCAGGGAGCACTGGGCAGCCAGATGCCTGAGCTTAGGAAAATATGTGCTTTGGGTGAGTTGGCTGTTGCACAGGATGGACTTGGGGACTTTACCAGGCATGTGAGAGAATCCAGGAGTGGTGCTGGTTGGAGTTTTCCTCCAGAGGCTTATAGAGAGACAGTGTATGGATACACACGTGGATATGAATGTTTGTCTATGTACATCTGTATTTATGTATGCATGAGGATAATTATACATGTGTATGCATTTATCCGTGTGGTGTTTGTACTACGGTAGCAGCAGGGGTGAAGGGGTGGGAAGGAGTGTTCTCAAGAGCTGGAGTAAAACTGCCTATGAGCCAGGTCAGACATGGGAACACTTACAGGGAGAGTGCAAGGGGCTCACAGGCGCAAGACCAGTGCCTCCTTGGGGCAGACATGGCTTTCTGTTGTTATGGAAGAGAGTAGCTGGAAGCAGGTGGACACTCAACACTGCTGTGACCTTTTCCACTTATTAAGTGGACACAGGTTCTGGGCAGGGTTGCCACTAGGCTATAGATAGAAAAATCCTGGGCTTTCTATCAGATAAACTGGGGCTGTTGACTTTCTTCTCACTTGGGATAAAGGGTTTTAAGCACTGTGAGGTGCGTGTGGTATGCTCCAGAGCCCAGTAACCCTCGCTGCATCACCTATGTATCCTGAGGGAAGGGGGAGACATAGTGTTGCTGTCTTCAGAGGCAGGCAGAGGTGGCTCTCAGGACAGTTGGATGGTGCTACTGCCTGGCTGCCTTTCTTAGATAGGCCAGCAATCATCTGAGAGGGGAAAGACAGGGATGAGGAGGGGAAAGGCAGCCCAGGGTAGGAAGCTGAGACCATCCTTGTGGCAGTGATGAGCAGTGCCAGGTCATCCACCCATATGCTACCAAGTGCCTGGGACAGCCCTGGGACCCCTGGCTACTCCTCATCTTCTTTCTAGCCTCCTGTAAGGTTCTTCAAGGTCAACTCACAGTGCTGGAGGATCACCAGCTATGGGGAAAAAGGGGCGGGGTAACAGATGGGGCAAGAAAAGGGATCAGCACACAGACTACAGCTGGGCACCTGTGCAGAGGCCGGTGTCCCGGGCCGGGTGACTGCTCATCCTTGAAAGGCAGACGTCCTTGGGAGCCATGTTCTGGGAGACCCCTGTTTTCCTGTATGTCCCCTCCATTCCTGACACATTTATAGGACTCCAACCCACTCATAGGTGTTAGGAACATCTTACATAGGGGCAGGAAGAGGGAACAGGGGAAGCTGCTTTGTCCCCTCCACTGCCCCATCCATTTCTATACCTAGGCTCCTAAGAGCAGCTCCTGTTTGTTCCTGGGGTAACCCGGGATCGAACCCTCCCAGTGCGACTTGCCCTCTACAACCTCTGTCTCCTCATCTATACGACTAAGCCTGCAGAGTCTTAGCTGATACCTGTACCTGTCCTGCCCGGCGGGCACCCACCTCCTTGTGGCTAACACCCTCCCCAGGGTGCCGCCAGCTCTGTGGCCACTACGTAGCCACGGCTGCTTTTCTTGCTCAAGAATGACATTACGTTTTTTGGATAGCTGGGTACTTCTGGCCAGAAGTGGGCTAAGCCACAGTGCCACTGCTCTGCCCTGTCCCTCCCTTGAGTATTCACCAGTCTCCTGCCGTCCTGACCAGCCAACGTCAGGGTCAGGTCAAGACCCTGCCTGCTCCTTGTTCAGACTGAGCCCAGTTGGAGCCCCTGGGGCCGCAGGTGGCCTGGCACACTTCCTTTGAGTTATTTTTGGCTGGAGCTGGCCTGTGGACTCCTAGCCAAAAGCAATTAATAAATTTTCATCTTGTTTTGCTGACAGTTTAGATGATGCCCCAAAAAGTTCTGTCGGGAGGCCTGAGGGCACCTCAGGGGAGCAGAGGTGGACACACTACCTCCCCAGGGAGGGAGTGTGTGTGGTTGGAGAGGCAGAGGTGGTCAAGGCTGTCTGTTTATGACTGTGATGTGACCTTTCTGCCCCTATTGTCCTTTGTCCTGTACCAGCAGGGGACATTGCCTCCCACCTACAGCAAAGGACCCTGGGGTGCCCAGGATTTGGCCGCAGTCCTGGAAACTGTTTCGCAAGGGAGGCCAGGGTTTGCTCTGGGAGTGAAGGCTCTGTTTTTTGCCTCTGGGTAGGATTGGCCTTACAGAGGGTGAACCAGGTAGATGCTGGAAAGCTCCAGAACCCAGCTGGGATGGGCTTGAGGCCTTCTTCCTTACCCTGTATCCAGGCAGGATCTGCCCCTGCAGCTGTCCTCTTACCAGCAAACTGAGATGAGAAACAGACTCCAAATGCCCTCACTGCTGGAAGCTGCTGGGGGTGGAGGTGGTGGTTGGAGTGACTCTCGTGGTCTAAGAGCAGCACATCCTAGCCCTAGCCGGCTAGCAGTGGTTACGGTTCATACAGTGCTGAGCCCTTTTGCATTTGGTCTCATGGGTGCACTCCACACTGGCGCCCCTTTCCACCTGATTTCCTCACGTTCTGTCTCCTCTCTCCAGTCATAGACCTCACTGTAAGCAGAATTGAAAGCTGGGGATCCAGCCTCCACAGTGAGACATAGCCTAGCTCTTCATCCACCAGGGCAACAGCCTGCACACACAGCTGACTGGCACTTTCCCTTCAGCCAGTTTCCCAGGGTGCTGTTTGAGTGGTGCCAATTGGACATAGTATCCTAGCATTAAAGATGGGCTGACTACACTAATGCATCATATCATGGGGATTCTCCCATGGAGATGCTGTCTTGGCTATCTGTCTCTGTCTCTCTGTCTCTGTCTCTCTGTCTCTCTCTCTCATTGTTTTTGTTTGTTTGTTTGTTTGGTTGGTTTTTTTTTTGAGTCCCCTTCATCTAGATATAGACTGAAACAAAAATCACAGTCTACTTTGTACTGTCAAGGAAGGACCTTGCCCATTAAGGAGATCCTAGTGTCCAGGGGCTGGTGAATTGTGTGCACGTATACTCAGTACTGGGGCCTGTACTCCTATGACCTGTGCAATGCAGGGCCCTATAGGAGTTGTGGCCAGCAGGGGGCACTTCTGTGCTGGGCCTGGAGCTCTGCTGCTGGCTGATCACAGAGGCTGCTGAGATACTGCTGTTCCCAGACTGAGCAGCACTGAGCATCCAGGCAGGGGCGGCCAGCACTTCTGCTCATCTCTCTTTTTACCCTCTTTTCTCTAGTTAGTAGTATAGGTCCCTCTTTGTGCTGCTCCTCCCAGCTCGACTCTCATCCCTCCTGTTTAAAAGTCTAGACACCATATCTACGTTAACCCCCCCCCCCCAGGCCCTAGGGACCGGGCTGCAGATTGGCTATGTGGAATGGCCGGCAGCTCAGCAGTACTCTGGCTTGAGAATCCATCCTGGTTGCATTTGGATGGTGGGGCTCATGTGAAGGACCCCTCTCTCCCTAGATCTAAGTGTGGCAAGCCTCACACACTTTCCCGGCTAACTAATACTCCAGAACATGCAGGTTCTCAGAGAAAGGCTAGTCCCGATACCAAATGGCCCTTCAGAAGTGCAGAGGGCACTCTCTTGGATACCTAGGGTCCTTAGCCCCAGGATCCAGTGCTCCATCTAATCTGTATGAAGTGCCACGTGCTTCTGTTTGCTCACTGGTGCTCAGGACTGGCATCTGCAAGAGTTCTCCTCCTCCACTTCACCCCCAAAGCTGGCTGGCCTGGTGTAGACTTGACCTGGAACCAGCTCCTGGCCTCTGGGAAGCCCAGCTGTAGCTGCCTTGGCCTTCCCCCCAGCAGGAGCTGAAACCCTTGACTTCTCCAGTCTCTGGCTGGCGAGCAGCAGCCAGGCCTCCGGGAAGGATTCCTGGGGTGCGGTGTTGGTGGCTGGCTGCAGTACAGGGCATGGATCCCTGCAAGGCAGGCTCTCTCCTGGGAACTCTTGTCTGTCTGTCTGTCTGTCTGTCTGTCTGTCTGTCTTGCTCCAGCTGATTGGGTGGTCTGGGAGGGGACAGATGTGAAGCAAGCATGTGTGCAAGCATGTGTAGCTGGTGTCTGGTAGGTACTCATGGGAAACCACACCTCAGGGACACCGTGTGTTTAGGGACCATGCTGGAACAGGACACTGGTGTATCCCTGGAGGGACAAAGGATGTTAGAACCTGCTGTCAAGGCTCTAGTCACTTTTTATTGACCTTGGACACAGCACCCAACTTTCCTGCCCTTTAGAAGCCTCTGCTGTAGAATCGGGTGGCAGCCCAACCCACCAGGAAGGGCCATCTCAGAAGTTAGATGGACTGTTTCCTGCAGTGGATTGGGAACCACAGTGGCCAAAGAGCCAGGCATGAAGCCCAGCAGGGTGCTGCAATGGTCTTTTGTTTATCGGTGTACCTACAGTCCTCTACCACACATGGGTAACTGAGAAAGTTCATGAACTCACCCAGCATCACCACTGACCTCTGTTGCTAGTGAGTTAAAATAGAAATTTAAAGTATTGGTACAGCCTGGATAAGAGGTTGTAAATATGGCTCAGCAGATGCAGGGCTTGCTGCACAAGCTTGACGATCTGGGTTTGGATCCCGCCACCTATGTAAAAGCTGGGTCCAAGAATAACCTCATTTCTGCAGGACAGAGAGAGGCAGAAGCCTGGGGGCTTGCTGGTGAGCCAGACAGCCAAAGCAGCAAGCTCTAGGTCCAGTGAGGAGCCATGTTTAAGAATTAAATAAGGTGGCAAGCCATAAATGAAGATACCCAGGGCCCATCTCTGGCCTCTCCAAGTGTATCTGCACAGACACAAAATAAACAAAGCTGCAAACAGCTAAGACCTGGGTGTTCTTCACACATCATATTCTGAGAACTACTAGATCTGGGCTGAGGACCTGGAGGGGAAACTGAGGCTGTGATACTGAGTCCTGGCTTTTAGGGTTCTGTCAGGCAGGCAGACACCTCCTGAGATGAGTGACTGCAGAGAGAAAGGTGTGTACAAGGCAATCTAGGAGCATGTGACCGGGAAGGAATCAGAGTGTTTGCACACATATATGTGCACACAGAACACACATACACACACAGTTGGGAGTACATGATGCCTGAGTGGGTGTTTGACCTTGACACCTGAATGACAGAGCAGGTAAAGCTGCCTGTCCTGTCCTGTTTAATTTTTGTGAACTTGAAACAAACCTAGACATACCTGAGAAGAAGAAAACTCAACCGAAGAATTTCCTCCATCAGATTGGCCTGTGGGCATGTCCATGGGCCTTTTCTTAATTGTTAGTAGCCAGCTAACATAGGAGGGCCCAGCTGTATGGGCCTGTGGGCCTGGCCAGTATAAAAAAGCTCACTGAGTCACGGGGAACAAGACTATACATAGCACTGTGTGGTCTCTGCTTCAGTTCCTGCCTTGGTTTTCAATGACGTGGGCTGTAACCTGTAAGTCAAGCAAACCCTTTTCTCCCCAGGTTGCTTCTGGTCACAGTGTTTGACACAGCAACAGGAACCAATGAGGATTCTGCCTCTAGAGGTCCTTCAGGCTGGAGGGAGCCAGCAGAGAGCTACAGGGAAGTCTGAGCAGGGATCAGGAGTGGAGAGTGTCCTGGTGGTGTGAGTGGGAGGGCAGCCCTCTCACCCTGGTTCATATGCAGAAGAAAGCTGGCCATTGTAGAGCATAATCAGGATTCAAGGACAGTTTGACCACTTTCTTAAATTCCCACGGTGACATTTCTAGCTACGTCCAAGCCCTTCCCAGCTATCCCCCAGCCCCTTCCCAGCTACCCCCAGCCCCTTTGGGATGATGCCAGCACTCTGACCCTGCTTTACAGTCAGATCTTCACAGTTTGAGAAGACCTCAGAGAAAAGCATGCACGTTCGTCTCTCTGGTTGGGATGAAACTGTCCTCCCACCACAAGCTGGGGGACTGCTTTGTGAAGCTGGGATAGGGCCAGGCAAGCCTGAGGACACGCCGTCCCCTGGCCTGGCTTGCTGGAGTCGGGCCCATGAAGGGAAGGGAATGGAGTCTGACCCTGTGTTCCAGGCAGGGCTGGAGCAGTGTACTTGGATGCAGCTGTGCCCAGCTGTTCCCTAAATGACAGTGGAAACAGTCTGTGTCTTCCTAAGCATCTCTGCTGACTAAGGGGTTCCCCATCATAGGTGCTGGCCCTTCTGGGGGGGGGCTCATGACCCTTGAGTAACAGGAAAGAGGCTAAGACCTTTTGGCTTAGAGTTTAGGGAATGGCACTGGGGAGAGGGGGCTCAGAAGTTGTGTCCACAGCTCTGTTTGATGGCACCCTTCTCTCAGGCTTATTGAAGTCAGTCAAGGGCTCACCCTCTAAGGTTACAGCAGAGAAAAGGCACTGTGACCAGAGAAGGGTCTTCTGGCCAGAGCTTTTTCCAGAGTCTTGCTTGCAGCATCTATCTTCAAAGGCAAGAGAGAAAGTCTACAGATCTCCACCCTGGACCATCCCTGGGTGTTGGGCTTCCATGTGACTGTCTGCTGGGGATCTAGACTCTGAATCTGGGAACTTAGCAGAGGGGACCCACTTGAAGCTCAGGCTGGATAGCCAGTGGGTCCTCATGAACACTGCTATGTGTTCCAGCAGCAGCTTCTTCCCCCAAGGAGCCATCCAGTCAACTCTGGGTCCACTACCAATGGGCACACAAGTACAGAGAGAACTGTTGCTGCCACCCCAGCTGGACCTCCAGGACCTGGAGCAGGGCTGGCTGGGGAAGAATGACTGAACCGGTCAGTTCGATACTCACTCATCTGATGATGATAGATCATACTAAAGACCTCAGAGTCAGGCTGCCTGACTTCCGAAGTCTTACCCTCATCATTCGCCATGCCTTGTTCCCTCATATATAAAATAAGAGACAGAAATCCCCCAGGCCCAAGAGTAGTTGGGAATACAGATTGGGTTTGTGTTTACACAGTGGGTTTACAGAAGAAGAAAACTCAATGTTGAGTGGGTAGGGAGGCAAGAGTGGATCTAGGAGGGATCGTGGTGTGTGTGTGTGTGTATGTGTGTGTGTGTGTGAATATGATCAATATACATGGTATGAAATTCTCAAAGAACCAATAAAACCATGATTACAAAACAAGAGCAGAAAATTCCTAATCCTATTAATATAGAAAGTTAAGAGTTTACAGTATGTACACCCCCAGCATCTACCTCTCTGTCCAAAGTACCAAACTACAAGCTTTTCCACTAAAACAGGGAAATGTTCAGATTAAATAAAGGGTACCCAGCATCCTTGGTACTGCCTTGGGCTTGCCAGAAAGGGTGAAATGGAAAGAAAAGTGTTGTGGAGAAGGAAGGTCGGAATCTCGGTAGTCAGACCCCCAAAGAGAGCATTAGGTTGAGTTTAAGGGTCGGTGGACTGGTAGCCATGAGGCTAGCTTCTGGCTAAACTAGTTGCTACTGGTGTGTTGGGATGGGCTCAGAGCTGGCCTGGTGTTTACTCTTGGCAATAGGTTTTTCTTTATATATTTTTAATTTTTTTAATTTATTGTTTTTATTTATTTATTTTCGGCAATAGGTTTTTCTTGTGGAAGCTAGAGAATTAAAACTCACTCATTCTCATAGATAAACTAGAACATCATTGTTTTTACTGATTTGTCTTTGCTAAATTTGGGGCAAAGTATAAAGGGCAAAATGCAGAGCTTGGCCATGTCGGGGAGTCTAGTGGAGCCAATCCCATGTTGGTGCTGGGCCTCACTGTCTTATGTAGATAAGAGAATCCATCTGCCCCAAGTGCTGCATAGACTCTGTGTACCTCAAGGGCTGGTACTGCAGAGAAGAGGAAGAAACTTCTGTAAGGGCTAGCGAATAGACATAAACAGGTCCTCAGGGGTGTGTGTGTGTGTGTGTGTGTGTGTATGTGTGTGTGTGTGTGTATGTGTGTGTGGTGTGTATGCATGTGTAGTGTGTGTGTTTGTGTGTAGTGTATGAGTGTGTATACATGTGGTGTGGTATGTGTGTGATATGTGTATATGTGTGTATGGTATATGTATGTAGTATGTGTGTATAATATGTGTATATGGCATGTATTATGGTATATCTGTGAGTGGCATATGTGTATGTAATGTGTGTGTGCTGTATGTGTGTGCAGGGTATGTGTGTGTGTAGTGTATGTATATGTTTGCTGCATGTTTGTATATGAATGCATATGTGTATATGTGGTGTGTATGTGTGGTATATGTGTATGTGTGTGATATGTGTATGTGTGTCTGTATGTGTAGCCTAAATTCACATTTCCTCAATTATTCTGAAACATCTATAAGAGAGGATGCCAGTTTGAAGGATCCCTAGCTCTGAAGAAGCCAATCATTTACAGAGGTAAACACAAGCATTCCTAAAGGAATCTACTTTCAAGCCTAAACTAACAAAAAACAAAACAAACAAAAACCCCTACAATCTCTACAAAGTACCACAGCAAACAATTTCATTGTCAAAACTCAGCCAATTCCCGAGGAAACAAGACATCAGGAGTGACAGCTACAGAAACTCAAGGGGGTAAAATTCAGTTACCCAAACCTCAGATGTTAGATGTTAAATACCAGAACCAAGGAGTGAGATGAATATACTTTGTCCAAGAAATAGAGTCACTGAGATGGCTCCGTGGGTAGAGGCACTCACTCCCAAGCCTGCCAACTGGAGGTCAATCACTGGGGTCCTGACTGGTAGAAGGTGACAACTAACTCTCAGAAGTTGTCCTCTGCCTCCACATGTACACTGTAGGATACTCTCATGCACAATATAGATAAATTAATTAAAATGTAATATAAAAACTATGTCACTTGAAATAAAAAAAACTCTAAAGACAGTCGTAGCAGCAGTTTAGACACAAAGAGGGAGTCAGTATGTTATAAAGGAATTTGGGGGTGTGTCTATCTCAGTATGTTTGTCTCGTGTATACAGTGTCCTGGGTTTGATCGCCACACTGCAGAAAACGGTGGCATTTGTTCACACCCGCAGTCCCAGACACGGGTGTTAGCAGGGGTCTGGTGTTTTCTGTTCATTTGTAGCTAGACCTAAGCTGGCTCAAAGCAGCTTCAAAAATGAGTCATCAGATATTTCTACAGAGCCCGGGGCTTTTCACAAGCAAGGCAAGAACACTATCACTGAGCTACCCACCAGTGTGGAGAGTTCACTTCTCAGGAGCCACAGTGGGGGTCACAGCATGGGGAAGCACTGCTTGCAAAGTCTGAATTAGTGGGGGCAGAGGTCAGTAGCCAGGGAAAGGGTAAGGACTAGAAAGGGGAGGGAAAGGTCAAAGGTTCCTCCAACCCTCCATGGGGGGACGATGGGAAGTGGAGAGAGGTGGCCCCAGATCAAAAGGCCAGGGTGTTTGGTGGGACGAAAGTCAAAAGCAAAGCTCCCGTGACAAACCCCCCCAGACACTAGCAACATTTCACCGGGCTTAAACACAGACAACAGAAAGACAGCTTAATTGTGGCAGATCTGGGGAGTCCGTGCTGCATAAGTGTGGGGACGCGAGTTCAATCCCCAGCACCTACATAAAAGCTGGGCACTGTGGAGATCAGTAATCCCAGCCTGGGAGATGGGACGTGTACTGGCTAGTTTTGTGTCAACTTGACACAGCTGGAGTTATCACAGAGAAAGGAGCTTCGGTGAGGAAATGCCTCCATGAGATCCAACTGTAAGGCATTTTCTCAGTTAGTGATCAAGGGGGAAAGGCCACTTGTGGGTGGGACCATCTCTGGGCTGGTAGTCTTGGTTCTATAAGAGAGCAGGCTGAGCAAGCCAGGGGAAGCAAGCCAGTAAAGAACATCCCTCCATGGCTTCTGCATCAGCTCCTGCTTTCTGACCTGCTTGAGCTCCTGTCCTGACTTCCTTCAGTGATGAACAGCAGTGTGGAAGTGTAAGCCGAATAAACCCTTTCCTCCCCAACTTGCTTCTTGGTCATGATGTTTGTGCAGGAATAGAAACCCTGACTAAGACAAATTGGTACCAGCAGAGTGGGGTATTCCTGTGACAACCTGACCATGTTTTGGGGAGGACTGTGGAAGGACTTTGGAACTTTGGGTTTGAAGATCCATTCATTGTTAAGAGCTCTGTCAGATGTTGTGTAGGAGCTTGGAAGATAATGTTGAGAACACTGCAGAAGATGAAGGCCTGGCTTGTGAAATTTCAGAGGGAAAATTAAAGACTCTTTTTCAGGGCCATTGCTGTTTTGATTGTGAAGATTCTGTAGTTCTGGTTAGCTGGGGCTGAAGAATCAGCTGTGATTAACAAGATACCAGAACTACTAAAGCAAAAACTTTGCATTACTGGGACTATTGATGCTGGTTAGCTGGAGCTAAGAAATTATTGGTGATTAAGAAGAGACATTTTTTGAGGTGACATCTTCTGGGAAGTGTTTTCTGAAAGCACAAAGAGGCTGTGTTCCAGAGATAGCCAAGGTTGTACTCCTGTTGCAGCGGGACTTGGTAATGTGTAAGGGTTACCCAGGTGGTACTGGTTTTGAAGGCATGAAGGGGTCACGCAGAGCAGCTGAGGCTCGGCACTGTGAGAGGCCATGAAAGGCCATTGGTGAAGGTGCAGCCTCAGTTGCAATTGATGGTCCAGGACTGAAGGGGTCATGCAGTGTTTTGGAGATGCCAGTACCATGAGATGACCACCAAGAGCAGCAGCAGCAGTGGAGTACAGGCATCTGGAGCCTAGAGGACGACGCATGTGCTACAAAGGACATGGCTGGAGAAGTGACCCAAGCCCTTGGAGGAGCCCAGAAGATCGTGAGTTGGATCCCAGACATTGGATGGCTGGAGATTGATTTTTGCTTTTGATTGTGACTGTGCCCTGATATTTCCCTCTTGAAGGAAGAAACTATTTTAGTGGAGCCCATAGTTAAGAGACTTTTAATTGTAAAAAGACTTTGGATTTTAAAAGAGATGGATATTTTAAAGAGATTGAAAATTTAAGAATATGTAAAGACTATGGGACGTTTAAAGTTATTTAGACCTTGGGGATGAATAAGAATGTAAGGGTTGAGGCTTACTAGTGATGTGCTTGGGTGTCAAGTTGACAAGGGGTCAATTGTACTGGCTAGTTTTGTGTCAACTTGACACAGCTGGAGTTATCACAGAGAAAGGAGCTTCAGTTGAGGAAATGCCTCCATAAGATCCAACTGTAAGGCATTTTCTCAATTAGTGATCAAGGGGGAAAGACCCCTTGTGGGTGGGACCATCTCTGGGCTGGGGTAGTCTTGGTTCTATAAGAGAGCAGGCTGAGCAAGCCAGGGGAAGCAAGCCAGTAAAGAACATCCCTCCATGGCCTCTGCATCAGCTCCTGCTTCCTGACCTGCTTGAGTTCCAGTCCTGACTTCCTTCAGTGATGAACAGCAGTATGGAAGTGTAAGCTGAATAAACTCTTTCCTCCCCAACTTGCTTCTTGGTCATGATGTTTGTGCAGGAGTAGAAACCCTGACTAAGACAGGATGATAGAGGAAGACACCTAATATCCGCCTGTGGCTTCCTTGAGCACACACAACAATAAATGATGTTTGTGAAGCCGCGTCTTTGCACTGTCCTCTATGACTGCGTGGCTGGAGCTGAGATGGGGCTCAGTGGCACAGAGCTTACCTGGCAGGCGAGTGGCTCTGGGTTCCATCTGAGGTACCATCAGAACAGAATAAAATCTATTTACTGAGTATGTACACGGGGGGGACATTTGGTAGCCTACGGCAAAATGTCTATTCAAACCCTTTGCCCATTTTAAAATTGAGTTTTATTATATCTTTCACTATTGGTTTTGAGAATTCACTTACATGTTCCACCTAAGATTCCCGTATCAAATGTGTGTTTTTCTGCGGTGCTATTCTTTTATTTATTTATTTATTTTAACTGAAGTAAAGGACAGTAGGCAAAGGTATCTATAGCCAATCCTGATGACAGGAATTTAGTCCCTGGGACCAAGTTCTGAGGGTTGTCGCTCAGGACACCTCTGTGACACATGCATGCCCTCACACTCTGTGCTGGCTGGTTTAAGGTGAACTTGACACAAGCTGCAGTCATTTGGAAAGAGGCAATGTTAGCTGGGAAAAAAAATGCTCCTACTAGATTGGCCTGAGGGAAGCCTGTGGGCCACTTTCTTGATTAATGATGGATGTGGGAGGGCTGAGAACATTGTGGACGGTGCCACTTCTGGGGTATATAAGAAAACAGGCTAAGATCCCTGAGAGCTCTCAGACACTGAGCCACCAACCAGGCAGCATTCATGAGCTGGTCTGAGGCCTCCAACACATATACAGCAGAGGACTGCCTGGTCTGGCCTAAGTGGGAGAAGATGCGCCTCGAGAGACTTAAGGCCCAGGGAGTAGGGAGGCCTTGCAGGGGCTGGGGTGGAGGGCATCCTCTTGGAAACAGGGGGAGGAGAAATGGGATGAGGGACTGTGGTAGAGTGGACCAGGAGTGGGGCAATGACTGGACTCTTAAAAAAGTAATAATGATAAAAACTTAAAGAAAAATAAAAAAGAAAGAAAACAGGCTGAGCAAGTCACAAGGAACAAGCCAACAGTGTTCACCGTGGCTTATGTTTCATTCCTGTCTCTAGGTGCCTGCCTGAAGTTCCTGTCCTGACTTCTTTTCATGTTGGACTACTAACCGAAATAAACTTTCCTTCCCAACTTGCTTGTGGCCATGGTGTTTTATCACAGCAACAGAAACAGATATGCACCCATACATATACACACAAAATAAACTTTAAAAAATGTTTTAGAAGGACAAACATTTTAAATCATGGTACCTTTTTTTAACTTTTTTTTGGGGGGGTGGGTGGACCTAGGTCATATGTGGGCTCTTAGTCACAAAGCTCTTCTCTGTGTTTTCATATAGAAGTTTCCAGTATTTAAGTTAATTTTAGAGTTTGGTATGAAGTAGAAGTTGAGGAGTCTTTGCTTCTTTAAAAATGATTTTTAGTGTCTGTGCACAGGTAAGTGTGTGTGTGTGTGTGGGTGGTGCGGAGGCCAGTGTTCCATACTGTCTTCCTCTATCTCTTAACCTTACTTTTGTTGTTGTTGTTGGTGGTGTATGTGGGTATGTGTGAATGTGTACATGCATGCATGTGTGCACCTCTGCCACAGCACATGTGTGGAGGTCAGAGGACAACTCTGTGGACTCAGTTCTCTCCCTTCCACCTTTATACAGGTTCTGAACTTAGGCTTGCACAGCAGGTGCCTATAACCACTGAGCCACCTCACAGTCCTTGTGTCCTTCCTCCGTTTGTTTGTTGAGACAGGGTTTCTCTATGTGGCCCCAGCTATCCTGGAACTCATTGTGTAGACCAGGTTGACCTCAAACTCACAGAGATCTTATTGACTCTACCTCTCACGTCCCACCACATCTGGCATGGAAAGCCTTTGTTTTCAAGGGTCTCTTTTTCCAGAGCAACTTGCTTCTTGGTCATGATGTTTGTGCAGGAATAGAAACCCTGACTAAGACAAGGGGCTAGAGAGAGAGCTTAGCAGTTAAGATGGTGTGGGAGAGATGGTTCAGTGGTTAAGAGCATGTACTGCTCTTGAAGGGACCTGAATTCAGTTCCTAGCACCTGTGTTAGTCAGCTCATAACTGTTGTAACTACAGATCTATGGGAATTGACACCTTTTTCTGGCTCTGTAAGCATTTATGTTCTTTGGTACACACACACATGCACACACGAGGGCATAAATCTTCAGAAGGACTGGAGAGATGGATCAGGGTTATAAGCCAATCCTTCCAAAGGACCTGAATTCAGTCCCCAGCAGCCAAATCATGGGACTCACAACTGCCTATAGCTCCAGCTCCAGGGAACGAATTTGACACCTTTATCTAGCCTCTGTAGGCACTTACACCAACAAGGTGTGCTCATGCATGTATATATATATACACACACACACACATACACACACACAAATAAAAGAACTCTTTAGCGTGAAGAACATGCACTTCTTTTGGAATCACATTGGCAATGAAGAGAGTTAGCCTCGTGTGGGTCATAAGCAAGGCAGCCTGTTTTGAAGGACTGGCATCTGGTAGACTCTTCTCAGACTTCAGGTCTGCTTACCAGTGAGTAGCAACTGCCATTGGTAAAATGTCCTGGAAACTCCCTTTTCTGACTGCAATGAAGTCGTTGTAGTGACATTTAAACGAGGGCCACCCAGTTGCTTAGGGATCTGGGTGACACAGAGACACTATCCACACAGCTCACACACCCAAGTCACAGGCCTGGTGAGAGCCCATGCTGCCCACAGTTGCATGTGGCTGTGGTCATTTCTGTTTCATTATTTACACTCTAGTGTGTGCACTTGTGGCTTTTCAGGGTGCTGCCAGTGTGCACCAGGCCAGAGGGGGCCATTGGAGTTCCTGTCCAGGGGAGGAGCTACTGCCCAGGCGATGGCATGGGCCTGACAGCCAGCTTCTCCCAGTGCTCCCCATTCAATAAACAATGCACAGTAGCTAAGATGTCACAACAATGTCTTCCACTTGTGCTGCCAGGGCCAAGGGACAGGACCAGAAATGCCCTCCTACTAGGGCAGTTGTGGCTATGCCAGGTTAAGGTCTCAGATACATCAAAATGAGATACTGAGATGACTGAGGTGACCAATGAGGCTACAGATAACCCTCTCAGGTATGCAGTCCACTGTGGAGTGACCATGATGATGGGGAAGGTGTGGTTCCTAGGGCACAATATGTCTGTAGGAGTGATGAGCCAGCCCTCTAGGGCCTCTGAGTTATCCTGTAGCATGGGTGTCTTCTACTGTCCTGTGATTTCTGGAGTCAGTTGGCTGCTTGGAGACAGAGTGATGCTCCGTAACCTGCTCTTTCTCTTCCCATCTCAATGGCTCCAGCAGCTTGGTCTGAGGCCATTGCTTCTTGGTAGTATGCAGCTGGAGGCAGCGCTTATTAACTGCTATTCTGTGGCTGACTGCTGCTGAGGGTTGGTGTGTGTGTGTGTGTGTGTGTGTGTGTGTGTGTGTGTGTGCCGGAACATCTTCCAGATGTAGCCACAGCTACCTGATAGCCTAGCTCCAGCTGTGACCCAGGGCCATCAATCTCCAACTTGCCAAGCTTTTAGGAAAACAAAACCCAATGAAAGTAAGGGAGGTTCAACTTCTGGAAGGGAAGGGAACTAAAAGGAAGGAAAGGGAAAAGAAAAGGAGGCCCAGCCAGGCCAACCATGTGCCATGCTTATTTCTCTTCCCCTTGCAACTTCCTGCCTTTGCCAGGCTGCCTACTTGACTCTGAACATTGGGTACTCAATGTATGGTAGCAACTCCTACCAAAGGGGCTCTTTATGGATAGAGCAGACCCCCTTTCCTTTCTGTGTCCCACAGTGCGTTCTGGTTGGAGAGATGAAATTCACAACAAAACACAGCTGGACAGTTCAGTGCCAGCAAGATGATGTTCCATGTGTCCCTGGCAGAGTTAGGATGAATTCTCTGGGTGTGCTGGGGGGTTGGTGGCCCCTTTATCTCCACTGCCTCCTTGTGTGGCCCAAAGTACTCCTGCTGGAGGTGCTGGGGACTGTGGAGTGGGTACTTCAGAGCTGGTTCTATTTTGCTGCCAGAGAACACACAGACCAGGATGGGCCAAAGGCAAGGCCTCTGTGGCCAGTGGCTCATTTGCTCATCTCCTGGGCAGAAGCCCACCCTCAGTAGGGCAGAGGTGAGAATCCAACTTCCCAGCACCTGATCATCTGTGCCTGGTGTGTCACTCCAGGGCATGGGACCATGTTACAAAGGTGATGTCCTCACAGCAGCCAGGCTTCCAGGCATCCCAGGGGTCAAGTGTCCCCTGGCCTGGTGTGGCCTGGTACCCTGATGAGTATGGTATAACCTGCTCTGTGGTGAACTCTCTCTTTCCTCTTCCTCCTGTTCCATAGAGGGTTCAGGGAAGCAAGACACTAAGGAGACAGTGGCCAGGATGTTTTGTAAAGCAGGTTGTCCCCACAAACTTAGGGAACAACTGGCCTCAGTACTCCCAGTAGAGGTCAGCCCTGGAAGGCTGGGGCCAAGGCTTAGAGACACTGTGTGGATGCATCTCCTAGTGTGTCACCAGCAGCAAAGGGTCCACTGGGCTCTGCAGGGCATCCAGATCAGAGGGTGGCCAGGAAGCCGTTCTCATATCTGCCTCCTCTCTGCCTGAGCAGGCTTTTTAGGGGGTGGCATCTAGCAACACCTCTTTCTGGCTACTTTAGCCCATATCTTCACTCAGAGTCTCCCTCCACCTGAATCTTCAGATCCTGGAACCGAATCTATTCACTATCCCCAGAACAGTCCACGAGCAAAGCTCATCACCTGCTCTTTTGCCTTTCTGGCTTCAGTACCTGCCCTCCTCTTCCAGGCAGCCTTCCTCGGTCATTCAGTCTACAATTCTTAATTTAGAGCGTGCTGATTCCTTGGGAAATGGGACAATTGGTATCTCCCAGTAGGAAGACTACGCTACTTACTTAAACAAACAAACAAACAAACAAACAAACAAAACAAAACAAAACAACAAAAACAAAAAACACCTGTTTTGTCTTTGACGATTGATTTAGTTATTCTGTTATTGTGATTTTTTAAAAAAAGACCCAGCATGGCCAAAGGCAAACTAAGAAAGAGAGTTTCTTTTGGCTTATGGTCCCAGAGCATGAGAATCCAACGTGATGAGCTGCAGGCATGGCAGCAAGCGCCAGGCATGGTGGCCTAACAGCAAACACAAAGCAGAGGGGAGAACTGAAAACAGGCTTACACTAAATGCTCTAGGTCCTGCCTCCAGAAGGAGACCAAGTATTCAAATGCCTGAGCCTAAGGGACCATTGATCATGAAAACAGGTGGTGGCACCATTGAAAAGCTACCATTGAAAAGTTCTTAAAGGGCTATGGAGATAGCCTGGTAGGTGAAACGCTTGCTGTACCTGAATTCAGACCCCCCCATCCCCACCCAGGACTCACTCTAAAGCTGGACATGGTGGTGCCTGTCTGCAACCTGGCATTTCTACAGTGAGACTCCATGAGGTAGAGATTGGAGAAACCCTGGAAGTTCACAGACCAGAGAGCCTGGTATATGGAGCAGCAAACAGCGAAGAGGCCCTGTCTCAGCAAGGCAGAAGTTGGGGAAGGGGTGCACCTAACTCTGCAAGGATTTGATGTGCCAGGGAGGGGAGATACCCAGGGGTGCCGCTACCCTCTCAGAGGAGAAGGAGAGGGGAGATGGACTGTGTGAAGGCTGGGGGGACTAAGAGGGGGTAGCAATTGGGATATAAAGTGAATAAATAAATATATCTTTAAAATACTGTGTTGGGACTGCAAAATGGACCAGTGAGTAAAGGCTCTTGCTCTGTGAGCCTCAATGTTTCAAACCCCCAAATCCCTGGAACCAACTCCCAAAAGTTGTCCTCTGATCTCTACACAAGGGCTGTGGCATGTGTGTGTCCACATTCTCCCCTCTCCCCACCCCCCATACACGCACACACAAATAAAATAATAAAACGATTCTAAAAATGGGCAAACAGTTGCACGTCAGCCTACTGAACTATTTCCCAGTCACTATCTGTCTCAGTTAATCTTGAGAAGGTTTAAATGTGTCAAATTCTGTTAAAATGGGAAAACTGAGGTAGCTGATGTTCAGAGGACCCACGACGTTTGCCTGAGGTTGTAGACAGGGCTCGATCCCAACCTGCCTGGACCACTCTACAGCCCATGCCCATCTGCCCAGTCCTCTCCTTTTTGATTCTTTTGAATTTCCTAACACTTTTCCAGATCAGCCTGTTTCTGACTTAACTCTCTCCAAGGGACAGCAGGCTGAGGCCGCTGTTTCTGTTTTTAAAGATAGTTTGCAGAGGTAGGGAAGAGGCAGAGGTCAGCTAAGGTGGTGGGGTATGTGGTCCTGGGTCCCCATGCATGTGCCTGACCAGCTCACCAGCCAGCAGGACAGACACATAGAGCATCCAGCCTCTTCCGGCTGCCCAGGGCCATTCTAGCACTTCTCCTCTTTCCTTCTGAGCCTCCTTAGCCAAGACCTTGTGGTTGGCCTGCCCACAGAGACCCAGTGCCCAGCACGCTGCCCCTAACTGCAGTCCCAGCTCGTCTGTGAAGTGGGTGGGGAGCTGTAAAGCCCTTTTAAAGGAGCAATAAAAGTTTTGGGTTTCAGATCTCTTCTTGAAGAAGAGAATAACAGAGACAGGAAATTTCAGTAGCCGACTGACAGAGGCAGGCGGCAGCACACGGACTGCCTCAGACAAAAACACCTCTGCGTGCAGGTCCTGGCCGGCGCCCAGGTTCTCTCCTGCGCCCCAACTGCTTCTCCCCTGCTGGGGGAAGCCAGGCTGCTGCTACAATGGACTGTTGTGTCTGCCTCGCTGTAAATGTTTATACTATCCCTCTCCATTTGCCTTGCTGTCCAAGGTAGGGCACACTCTTCTTCCGAGCGGGGCCCCAAGGGGGTGTACCAGGAGGGTATGTGTGTGCACACTTCATGGTGGGACCAAGGCCACGTGCATTTTCCCTGGCCGATGAGGTGGGTGTGGTCATGCCCAGGCCCAGGACAGCTATGACAGTTCTGTGTTCATTCATCTCTCCAGATTTAGAAGTGACAGACTGGGAGGAAGACCCCATCCTTCCAACCATATCCTGTAAGGAAAGTCCCAGACTCTCTGCTTCTGCTCCTTGTCTGAGAGAGAAAGAGCGAGAGCGAGAGCGAGCGAGCGAGCGAGCGAGAGAGAGAGAGAGAGAGAGAGAGAGAATTCTAATTCACTACCATGTACCCGGAGTTCAGACACACCCTGGCATCTGCAGTCCTGCTCAGATTTCAACTTGAAGTTTCTACTCACAGTTCTGACTTGGCTTACTGACAACTACTGTGCACATGATCAGCTGTGCCAAGAGGGGCCCCTATATTCATACAGCAGGTTCTCTCAGGCAGTATGGCTCTTCAACTCCTAGGAGCACCCAGAGTAGCTTTTCTAAGCATTCTACAGATAGGGTTGCAGGGGTGCGTGTTTTTAGATCTCCCCATCATGCAAGATAGGAGAGGAAGTTCTGTCCGGAGTCCTAAGTGGCTGGGTGACCTTGGAAGCCCTCTTTGGCTTCATGTGCCATGACTCCCAAATTCCACAGACACAGAGACCCTGAGATGGACAGGGTTCAGAGTTATTGGCATCTTGATAGCTTTAAAGTCTCAGTGGCCCCTGGGGAACATGGTGGCTCATTTCTTCCAGTCTTCCCTTCCTGACCCTGGCTGGCATCCCAGGAAATCAATGTAGACCTTGGAGAAGGCCACAGCTGGAGAGACTGGGGAATCCATTGCTAGGTCTTCATCCAGTGTCTGGTGTTACTAGCATTCCTAGACTTCGGTGTCCTTATCTACAAACTGGACTCAGGTCCAGGGCCCCGAAACAGCAGCCACGGAAGCTGCAATGCTTGGGAGGGTAAGGCTACATCTGGAGCCCAAGAGCCAGGCGCAGGCTGTGGTGGCTGTGGTGGCTGTGACTGAGAGCGGGAGTGTGCCTCCTAATCTAGGGAGTGTGACCTACAGACTTGGCCAGGTGCTCAGAAGGCTCTCTGAAACCAGCGGCACCACCAGGGAGAGTGGTGAGTGTGGCCCCTCTCGGCTCAAGGACATCTTGCTGCCTCCAGTTTCCCAAGAGTGGCTGCAGAGTTGCTTTCTGGGGTTGGGGGTAGGATAGAGAAGGGATGGACTGGAGACACCCTGCAGACACGTGCTTGTCTCCTCTCACTACGGATGCCCAGATCTGACTGAGCAGTCTGTCCTCTAGAAGCAAATGATGACCTAGAGGAAGTTTGGGCTCCAGAATATCCTGTGTCTTCTGGTGCTTGAGCTCGTGCGATATGTGTTTAAAGTATATCTGCACATGTCCTGTGTGGGTATGCGTTTTTCATCTGCCTATGTGATATGTGCCTGTACTTGACTGGAGGCCAGATAAGCGCAGAGCAGTAAGGTGAAAGAGGCCTCCATACCTCAGAGCTGTGTCCCCAATCTGTCCCTTTGCTTCCCCTCCTGAGGTTTGGTTTGTTTGTTTGTTTACTTTATTTTAGTTAATTTTTAGATTCCTTTATCTTTAATTTTTGTGTCTGGGCGTTTGCTTCCAAGTATGCATGTGTACCACATATGTGCCTGGACCCTTGGAGACCAGAAGACAGATTTGATCAGACCCTCTAGAACCGGAGTTACAGATGGTTGTGAGCTGCCATGTAGGTGCTAGGGACTGAATCTAGATCCTCTGTAATGGCAGCAAGTAGTCTCAACCACTGAGCCATCTCTCCAGCCTTCTGCTCCTTTCTTGAGGAGCCCCAGAGCCCAGACTGTGTGGTCTTGGCTTCCTTACCTGTGAAGTGAGGCCTAGCCCTTAAGAGCCATGTTTGAACATTCTGAGGCCAGAGATGGGATGAGGCTTATGGGTAATCTCTGTCTACCACCAGGGCCTGGAGTGATGGGGAAAGGGCAGGTAGAGATGCACAAGATACAGAGAGTTGTGGGTGGTCTATACAGAGGTAGGGATCCAGAAGGCTTGCCCCGGGGGGTTTAGCTTGGAAGAGAGGAGCACTCAAGTCAAGTGGCAGAACTGCCTTCTTGAAGAGGTACAGGAGGTGACTCAGGAAAGATTGCCAGCTGCCTACTGGGTGGGGACCTCATGTGGGTAGCTGCTTCCTTGAAGTCCCACCATCTGGAAATATAAATAAGTCCCAGACAAGTATAGGTAACTTCCTGCTGACAGCTGGGCCTTGGGTCACTAGGAAAGGGATGCTGGGGGTGTTGGGGAGATTTAGACTTGTGAGGTGATGTCTGAAATCTGCTGTTGAGGCTGCCATGTCCTGCCATGCCCTGACCCCCAGGCTGTCACAGACAGAGCTGCCCACAGCATAGCACAGTCCCAGCAATGCCTGGCCCAGCCTGCACCCACCTCTCCTTCAGGGCCTCAATGTAAGTTTCAAGATAGTGTAGAGTAAACCAAAGACCAGCAGTATACCCTGCTTTCAGCCCAGGTACCCAGGCCAGCAGACTTCCTCTGAACACAGGCACTCCTCCAAGACCAAAACTGTCACACTCAGCAGACAGACTTGTTCCAGGAACTAGAATGTATGTTAGGCGAAGCTAATGACTAGTGGCTGATCAAGAGTTTACTGTGAATGGCTTGATCGAAAACCTGCAGAAGGGATGGGACTCAGGCAGGGGTATGCAAGGTTCGCTGGCTCCAGCTTCCTAAGTGGAGAGCTTTCAGAGCCTGGGCAGGGGTTAAAAGGGCAATCCCAGTTTCCTAGGGAAAGCAGACGATTCTGACAGGCAGGACCTGGGAAATAGATAACCCTGCATGCTGCTGGGTATTTACTGGTCTAGGGTTCTCTGCCAGGCACACCTATGGTTGTGAGGCCTTGGGGGATAAAGTTCTTTTTTTTCCTGAACAGAGTGAAGCAACTGGTGAACACAGAACCAGTGGGTCCCTAAGCAGCACTCAGCAGAATGCAGCAGGCCTGCTGGTCTCTTGGGGTGTAGAGAAGACCATTTCTCATGTACAGGCCGCATAACAAAGTATAGGAAGTACCTTGGGAGAGACAGCAGGACTGCCAGGCAGGAAGGCAGGGGCCTGGTGTGTGTGTGTGTGTGGGGGGGTATAGTCAGACACAAGTGCAGCAGAGGGTGGAGAAGGTCAGCTTGGCGGGGGCCCCTGCGTTCCCAGCCTTCTTGTTGACCTTGGGCAGCAGCAGGACAAAGGACATGGCCAGGGCACAGTGGTAGAAGCTGTGGACGTAGGTGTAATCCCATTCCTGTGGAGGAGAATGAGTCAGTCTGGGCCTCCATCCCTTCCCTAAACCAAGTCCTAGCCATTTGGTGCCTCTGTCAGCCAGCCCACCCTGAGAAGGTGGCAGAAAGGCTTGCTGCCTTCCTCTGTTCCATGCCTCCTGGGTGCTGGGCACCAGCTCCTGGTTCCTTCCAGGACATGCGTGCATCTTGGGTGCAGGCTTCCTAAAGTCAGGGCCTGACTTGTCCACTCAGGCAGTGAGGCTAGTACACTGGGGATGGTGAGTACCATCCTCAAGAGGACAGAATTTACAACTTGGAGCCTCCATATGTGGCTGTTAGTTAACTATTTCCAGAGGCTCTTGCTCCCCTTCCCCATAGGCCAGGTACCTCAAAGAAGAATCGAAGCATCAGGGCCAGGGCCCCAAAGCACAGGCCGGGGCCTATCTGCTGGGTGTAGATGCTCTTGTCGGGGTACAGGCCCTTCTTCTCTTTCATCTTCTTCAGCTGCAGGCACAAGGTGGGGACATCAAAGTTCTTGGGGTGCAGCACAGGAAGGGACCCCTCCATGAACTGTAGAAGAGCCCTACCCCCATTCCTCTGTATGCCTGACTGATGGGACTCTCTGGGCCAATTTCCCCTGGGTCCTCTACTGCCCGCATCTGGTGGGCTTTGGCACTTCAGTGGCAGACGTGATCAGTTTTCCCAGCTAAGGGGTTTTCCTCTGTTAACCTTGGTTTCATAGGCCCTGTGTGTTCAAGCTTGGTAAGATGGAGTGTTACATGGAATAGATGGGAGTCCCATGGTTCCTCACTGGAATGCACATCCTTGGGGCCCAAAGGTATTTTAGGTATTCAAGATTGTTCAGGTTTCAGTGGGGAAGATCATTATAAATACCACTGTCAGGTGTGCACAGAGGGCACAGGACAGCAGCCCTGACTGAGTGATGTGCACAGTGGGCACAGGACAGCGGCCCTAATTGCACACCTCACTAAATACATTATATGTACAAATGCTGTCAATGGCCTCGTGCAAATCAGGGCAAGCTTTGTCACTCTGAGTGATGATATGTTGCTGTTTCCAAGTGTTCTAAAACTTGCCATTAGTAACAGGAGTGGAGGTCCCAGTGAGCAGTGCCAGTGACATGGGCACCGCCTATTAGCCTGAGTGTAGGCCGTATGACCATCAATCACACAGTTCTAACACTGGGGCCCCAGAGAGGAGAAGAATATTGAAGATCACCCATGGGCCCTGTCTTGCCCCGGGAACCCCTATTTCCCATTTCACTCAGCTTCTTCTCCCCAAATGTTGTATTCATGTTCCTTTCCTGAAAGGGTGAGACATGGGAAAGAATTGTACTCCGTTCTAAGAAGTAAGTCCAAACCACCTGCCTATCTAAGATCTAGGAGATGGGGTCTGTGCCCCAGGCATGGGTGGCTGCAGCCCCTCACTCCCATTCTCACCAGAGACCTGGGGAGGCTGGCATTTAGTGGAGGGGGGCACTGGCACATGTATGCTATCCTGGCTAATTAAAATCCCATCAGGATGGGTGTGCTGGGCTTGGACACCAGCATTCAAGAGGCAGAGGCGGGCAGATCTCTATGAGTTTGAAGCCATCCAGAGATACAAAGTGAGAGTCTATCTTTAAAAACAAACAAACAAACAAACAAACAAACAAACAATCAAGTCAGATCCAGAACCAGTGAAGAGCAGCAAGGGGCCATGATAGGCAAGACAAAGAGGCAGTTATCAGAGCAAGCCTTCTTGTTTATGCATTCCAGCTTGTTAACTAGCCATGCAGAAGCCCAACACCTCTGCCTTGGGTCAGAGAGGGCCAGCTTCGGCTCCTCAAACTGGAGTGGGATGGAAGCTTCTCCCCTCGAAAGTCAAGCACAGCTGCCATTACCTACTAGGGCTGCAGGTTAGGCTGCTGAGCTCTGTGCATTTCAGGTTCATCCTTAACTTAAAATCAGAATAAGCCCGGGTTCCTCGGAGCCCACAGGAGTAGGATGTGGCTTGGAAGCTTCCTCCCTGACTATACCTGTCCCCACTTTGCTGAAGATGGATCAGAGCTCTCCCACCCCTGGCCCTGCCACTCCCCTCTGACACAGACACAGACACAGACACAGACACAGACACAGACACAGACACAGACACAGACACAGACACAGACACAGACACAGACACAGACAGACACAGACACAGACAGACACAGACACAGACACAGACACAGACACAGACACAGACACAGACACAGACACAGACACAGACACAGACACAGACACACAGGCATAGACACAGACACAGACAGACACAGACACAGACACAGACACAGACACAGACACAGACACAGACACAGACACAGACACAGACACAGACACAGACACAGACGACACAGACACAGACAGACACAGACACAGACAGACACAGACACAGACAGACACAGACACAGACACAGACACAGACGACACAGACACAGACAGACACAGACACAGACACAGACACAGACGACACAGACACAGACAGACACAGACACAGACACAGACACAGACACAGACACAGACACAGACACAGACACAGACACAGATGACACAGACACAGACGACACAGACACAGTCACAGACACAGACACAGACGACACAGACACAGACAGACACAGACACAGACAGACACAGACACAGACGACACAGACACAGACACAGACACAGACGACACAGACACAGACAGACACAGACACAGACACAGACAGACACAGACACAGACAGACACAGACACAGACACAGACACAGACACAGACACAGACGACACAGACACAGACAGACACAGACACAGACACAGACACAGACATAGACACAGACACAGAGACACAGACACAGACAACACAGACACAGACACAGACACAGACACAGACACAGACTCAGACACAGACACAGACACAGACACAGACACAGACACAGACTCAGACTCAGACTCAGACTCAGACTCAGACTCAGACTCAGACTCAGACTCAGACACACAGTCACACAGACACACACAGACACACACAGACACACACACAAAGGCACACACACACACAAAGGCACACACACACACACACACCCCACCGCCTGCCCCAATCTGCACTGCTGTAGCTCTACTTCCAGGAACCTGCAAGATCCCAAATGGTGCTTCCTGCATGAGGTAGCAGACAGGTGAGAACTTGAAGCCTGAGTGCTGTCTGCTTGGTCTGAAGCCTGCTGGCCTGGAAGGTCTGTGTTTTGGGCCTAACTGCTCTGGGTGGAGCTCAGAAAACATCCCTGGGTCTTTCCTGCTATTGGGAAATTTGTTCACGATGGCTAACTTAGGTGGGTTTTAGGCCATGGAGGTGAGAGGGCCTTGAGACCATAGAGGGGTTAGGAGCCTATACAGCAGAGTAGATGCCAAGCGCCAGGCCCTCCTCTAGGCCTCCCACTCAATACCCTGCTTCACCCCCACCTCACACCTTCCTTCCTCATGAGAACCATTTCCAAGGCTTGCTTCTTTCGGGAAGACTATCCAGATTAACCTATCTGCTCTCCAAACTGGTATTATACCTGTAAGCAGTGTTGTCTCTCAGAATGATAATGATAGTGATCTTATGTTGATGAAAAGACTGACAGTGACAGTCATGATGACAAAAGGTCTCCTCAGCTCTGGGTATATTAAAAATCACACCTGTGCCTGTGCCTGTGCTTAGAAGCATTCTTTATGGGTATTTGGATGCAGAGCAGAGGTCAAGAGAAAAGGAGTTTTGGCTTTATCCAGGACCAATAAACCAGCAGGGCATGGGACCCGAGCATGAGCCACCATTTTTAGGAATTTTAGGGTTTTTGGCCCAATTCTTACTAATTCACCTGCATATAAGGATATGGGGTATAGGACCCTACATAGGAGAAACCAAGATCAGGGAAGAAATGCAGGTTCCGTGGTCTCCGACAGTGGAGATACTGGAAGTACTCACCCACTTTACAGCAATGATGAGGGTGGCCGTGCCTATGGGACCGGAGTATACCCCGTAACCCCAGCGGTCATGAAAAGTCCGCACAGCGATGGTAAGGACGCCAAGCATTGTGAAGGTCGATCTCTGGGGTTCATCAAAGTCGGCCAGTGCTGGGGAGAGGCATAGCTATGGTGAGCAGCGTCCCTCACATGGCTGTGCCTCCATCCTTGGGAACCTATTGGTATGTCCTCTCAATCTGTAGGGCCAGCCTGGTTTCCATAAGGTCTGAATTTTGGTTATTTGGAGGGAGTGGGTGATGCTGCTTCCCTGGAGCAGGGTGGCTGAAATAAACTGGTAGACTGAGTGACCAGCATTTCCTAGGAATCCTGAGACAAAAGTGTTAAGACTAATGATTGGTGCGCAGAGCTGAGTCTCAGGAGGGACCCCGGGACTGCATCCCTGGGAGACAAGGGTGAGCTTGCTTGGTTTCTCCCTTTTCTCTTTCCTTCCCTTCCCTTTCTTTCCCCTTTCTTTGCTCTCTCCCTCCTTCTCTCCCTGTCTCCCTTCCTCCCTCCCTCCCTGTCTCCTTTCCTTTCTTCTTCCTTCATCCTTTCTGCTTTCTACTTTTCTCTATCTCTTCCTTCTTTTTCTTTCAAAATTTTGCAGTTGCTGGTAATGGAATGAAGGGCCTATTGATTACCAGGCGAGCGATCTGCCATTGAGCTGTATATACCCCAGGTCCAAGGTGAGGATTTTGAATGGTCTGCCTTCCTAATACACAGAGCTGAGCTGACCCATGAGGGCAAATGCTCCTCTGAGCCTGGAGGACAAGCTGGGAGGCTAGGTCCAGGATGCCTTTGGCCTCTCCTTTGTATGCTTCTGTTTTTTAAATGTCACAAGTGCTAACTACTGGAGTCACTTAAGGATGGTGGAAATGAGAGTGCAGGCATCAGAGAAATGTGCATGTCTCTTTAAGCAGATTAAGCTCTGCAAAGCAGCAAGGAGGGAGGATCTCAGAGAGGGGCTGGGTACTGGCTGGGGTTCAGGACTGGCTCCCACCCATTGGCCAAGATGGCCACTTACCCATCAGGGAGACCCACATGCTCAGGGCTGTTCCATAGATGCTGAAGTACTCCAGAATGTCACGGCGCATGAAGCACAGCACAGACAAACCAGGCCCATCACAGGCATGGGAGAACTGTAGGGAAATCACATGAGGTCAGCAGGCAGTGGGCAGCCCAGGAGTGGGTGAGAACTGGTCCCAAGGCTCAGGTTCACTAGCTGTGAGCCCCTAATGGTTTTGTACCTCAGCCTCCTCCCTCACACTATCAGAGCCCTTGTGGAGATTAAACAGGTGAGTCCATCTAGCCTGGGAGTGCAAAAGTCTTTGTAAATATCCCTTTCAGACTCAGCACTGGCCCAAGGCTGGTGAGAAGCATGCTCAGAAGGGCATCCTTAAAGACCACTTACACCTTTGCCCATGACTGACTGAAAGTGTACACATTCCTATGCCAGTCTTTGCATAGGAGCCTTTTATCCTGGACCCCTGTCTCTCCATAAAAGAGGAAGCCCTTAGATTCCCCCCAAGCAAGTGCTGATTCTGACACACTGGTTTCTTTCCCCCATATGCCAGCAGGTGTGTCCCTGACTCGTAGTTGAATAGATTTGCTTCTAAGCAAAAGGTTCTATATGCAGGATTTCCAAGCAGACAACTTATTTCTTGCAGAAAACAACTTGCTCTCCCTTTGCTTCACATTTCATCATTTTAAGTAATATTTAATTACATGACATAATTATTTTGACAAGTGCAACTGGCACAAACAAGCCCAGCAGCCAGCACAATGAGCTCTTGGTAAGCCCAACTTAGCAGGAGGGAGCAGGCAAGCTGGAAAACAGCCTTGTCTGGAGGCAGCAGGGGCACCACCGAGGGAGGCAGGCGGAGAGCTGGGGACCCTGGATGATGGATGTATCAGTCAAGCACATAGGGCCTACTTAGAAGCTCAGAGACCTCCTGCTGGTCACAGTTGCACATGGACTCTGTCAATCAATAGAGAGCATCCAGGGGAAGGGAGGAGGTGGTCCAGCCTCTGTGTTGGGTCAGCCCCAGCCTTGAGCTTTGGGTTCTGCACCTTTTAAAAGGGAGATTGGTGAAGAGGAGGTTAACCAACTAGGTATGAGCTCAGGAAAAGACAAGCTTTGGGTTGGGCCAGACCAAGGTACGCAAGTGGAGAAGGAAAGGAACTCAGCTCTGGGAGGGGACTCTGCTCTTCTGGCTCCTTACAGAACCACATGACCCCACCCCACCCCACCTGAGCCCATCATCTGTAGCATCTTGCTTCCTTCTCTTGTATAGGCCCCCATGAATGAGTAAAACTTACTTACTGTGAGATCCTGGGAAACACTCATGCCTTCCCCCACGAGGAGAAGAGCTTCCTTAGGCTTGATCTCAACATAGAATACTTGGCTACATGTGAAGGCCAGAGGAGCAGGCTTTCTAACAAGGGATCTAACTGTCCTCAGGCCCTGAGGATTAATTTTTTGGGGGGTGGGTGACCTGTGTGACAGTGAACTTCCCTGGGGAACCTCCTGCCCAAGGAGGCAGGGGCAAGGCTGTGATGTGTACCCTTTCTCCCCAGAGGCAGGGAGATCTGGTCCAGCTGGTGCCAGGCTAGGACACAGCTGGGTGTGACAGGAGCCCTAACCCTGCTGTCAGCTCAGAGCTGGCAGAGGGGCCCAGGTTCTCTCAGGTCTCTCAGGCCCACCTTGTCTAATGGCATGAGAACACCTGTTCTGTGGGGCTTACAAGGGGACCCTAACGATAACTGCGGAGCATGGCACCCCACACTGCAAAAATGAAATGCTGTTTAAAGTTTGCTTTCATTAATCAAACTTTCCCCCAACCTGAAACCAAGTTAATATGTGCGTTATGGGCATTTAAACAATGTGCTTGCCCTGGGCAGAATTAGCTCACCTCTGGGAAAAACAATTCAATCGATCTTATTATGCTTTGCATTTCTGGTGGAGGACTCTAGTGAGTCTTTGTGACTCTTTCATGCCCGACTCAGAACAGTATATGTTTGTGTGAGATGTGGTGACCAGGTCTAAGACCACGTGTGTTAGAAACAGCAAGGTATGGAGACCATGTTGAAAGCAAAATGTGGGTGTAGGCTGATAATATCTGATTGTGGATTTGTGTGCTACTGAGTCAAAGGGCCAGAGAGACAGCTGTCTGCTATAAAAGCCTAAGACTCAGATCCCATTCTTTTTGTCCCTGTTTGTTGTGCTGTTCAGCAAGTAGAAAGGATGATATTGTCTAAGATTCTTAGATTAGAACCTGATTTTAGATTAGATGACTATCAGGTTAGAACAGGAGAGGGCAGAATTCTTTGGAATACATCAGATCCACCCGCTGTGTAACTGACACCAAGAGTCATTCTTCTATTCAGCAGCAGCATACCATACAACTGGTAGTTGTCATGGAGAGTCCTACAGCAGCCACGTGGAAGGCAGAACTCTGTGAGGAACAGATTGTGGCTTTGAGGCCAGAGGACATTTGTCATAAGAGACAGCTGGCCCTGCCACTCTGGGTGGGGTGTGGCAGGGTGGGCCTCCAAGGCCAGTGCAGAGGCAGCTGTAGGCCAATTAGACCCAGGCAGGCAGGGGTGACCTGATTGGGGCTGTGATTTGCTGGACTGTATCTAACACAGGCCTTGGGAACAAGACCCTGGCTTATGTCCTTGACCGTGGGGTCTCATCTTGGCTCTGACCTTGGCCAGGTCTCAAGAGGAACAAATGACAGTGTGGGACAAAGTACTGTGGGGCAGACCAGGATCTGAGTGTTCATGGTGACACTGGTGGCCCAGTTTCTCTGAGACTCAGTTTCCTCTTCTATCAAATTGAAATCACTATGTTAGGCTCGTGGGTGATAATGAGTCCAACCCCACCATGGTTGCTTTCTTGTGACTTATCATTGGCCTAATGTCCTCCCCTACTGAAGTGAACTCAAGAGCCATAGAGTTTCCAGTTCCTTGGGTTACCTATGGGACCACCACAACCAGGAGGTAGACAGGTGCCAAGCCCTCCCCCACTGTTCTCAGCCCACATGCATTGTGGCTTCTCCCACCACTAGAAAGTCATGCCAGCTGACTCAGGATATGGAACACGCATGTGAGCACAGATGTGTGAGTTTGTGGGCTCACTCATTGAGAGCCAGCTGGATACCTTCACATACTCTATGCCCTTGCCTTACTGAGACCTGCTGCAGGAAGGGCAGGCCTAAGGAGAGGATGCTAGTCTCTAAAAGTTTGGCTCTGCTCTAAGGAGGAGACTAGCAGGCTGCTTGCCAACCCTGAGCATGTATCCTACCAGTGTGTGGGCCTCACACCAGACAAACTAGTGAGGCATAGTGTGATGAGAGAGAAACGAAGGTTACAGAGTGGTAAAAGAGACAGTGTGACTCCTGGTTAGAGGATAGCTGAGAGGGCCATCATGAGAGGTACTCAGAAGGACTAAAGGGCAAAGTGAGAGGAGGCCTTTAAGACAGAGAGTAGATGGGTAGATGAATGGACAGGGAGAGAGATGGTTGGTTAGCAGATAATAGAGAAATGATAGACAGATAGACAGACAGACAGATGATGGATAGACACATAGAACAAGACAAATGATAAATGAATAGATGATAGACAAAGGAGATAGAGAGACAGAAGCAAGTTGAATGGGCAGGAAGATAAAGTCAGGAAGACACAGAGCTCTGGTCAAGAACCCAGGGGAGAGCAGACCAGGGAGAAGAGGAGAGTGAACTCCTCGGGGGAGTGTAACTCTAGAAATCAGAAAAAAACAAAAAAAAAAAACCCCAAAAAACAAACAAACAAACAAACAAAAAAATTGGATACAGGCAGGAAGAAGGAAGAGATAGAGACTGGGAGAAACTAGACACAGAACCAGTCAAAGAAGCAGAGGGAGAGAGACCCATGGCGGGAATAAAGAGAAGCAGAAACCCAGACACAAGGCTTCAGCAAAGCTGGGCCAGTGCCAGACATGCCCCGAACGAACGACAGAGGAGTCACCCAGTACTGTTGCCTGGGAACAGAGTGGAGAAGGAACTAAGAGGCAGCCAGCCAGCTAGACACATAACAGGAAGAGAAAGAAGGACTCAGGGAGAGGCTGGCTCCTCTCAGTGGGGGTAGTTCCAAATTCTGGAGCTGCAGTCACCCAGGCCCTCTACCTTTCCTGAACCTAGTAGATCCATTCCTAGGCCTGCTCACTCACCTTGTTCCTCCTCAGCTGAGCAACTCATGGAACAACGTTGGTAGAAAGGAGAGAGAGTCTGAGGAGCACCAGGCTTGACCTTAACTGACACCGGGCTCTCATGGGCCTGGCCTCAGTCTCAGGTGTCAATCACCCCCCTCAAATGTCTGGCGCACATGGAGAAACTGAGGTCCACAGAGGAAGACAGATTCCAGGAACCTTCTCTTCCCAGTCACCACCCCCACTGCTCCCCCAGACCCAGACTCTTTCTCTTCCAAATCCTGTTTCTGCATCACCTGGCACAGGACAATGGTGGTAACCCTCCCGTGAGGACTTCCTCCTAATTTCCTCCTTCCACACTTACCGCCACAAAGAACATGGTGAAGAGGTAGACCATGGCCTCCATGTAGAAACGCCTCTTGGTAGCGATGCTCACTGTCGGGAGGAAGGCCAGGCTGCTGAGGGTAGGCAGGAGCAGTTTGGCTACAACTGTCCCCATGGACCAGGAGGAAGGCACTGACTGGGGAGAAGGTGGTAAAGGCCCCCCTGGTCTCCAGGGCAGGAAGAAAAAGAGCCCACTTCTTTGCTTCTCCAGCAGCCCTGACCGCAGCTGTGGCAGCACCCACAAGGAGGGCTTAAGTGCTCTGAGGCAGCATGTGTCCAGTGACACACGGAGAAGGTCCAACAGCTGATGTACCATGTGGTATGCACTTGCCTCTAATATATTCTCTCTCTCTCTCTCTCTCTCTCTCTCTCTCTCTCTCTCTCTCTCTCTCTGTCTCTCTCCTTCTCCATCCCCCTCTCCCTTTCTTCCTGAGGAATTCCCCCAAGGAAGCCATGTTTCTTTTTTGGAAGTCTTGGGGACAAGTTCCTATGAATGTGACCTCCTACCTCCTGGTCATTTTCTATCAGGGTCCTTGTCCCAGGATGAACATGGCAAGGGTCCTACTATTTGGGTCACACATCAGAGGGGTGCTGGAGACTAGGAAACTTAGTTTAGTCAGTTCTGGTCACTCCAAAGACCTGCAGATAGGCTTCACCTTTTCCTGGCCCACAGCCTTCTTTACCAGCTGCTGGCCTGTAACAGCTCTCTGCTCGGCTACATTGTGTCTTACCTTGCTAAGTTAGTGGCCAGGGCCCCTCAGCATTCCAAAGCTGCTGCCTGGACTTTTAAGCTCTCATTCCCTCTTTTTACAGCTCCTTGGGCTGACTTCAGGAAATCACCTTCTCCTGTTGCAAAATGTCTTAGGGGAACTGTCTGGCAGGCACCCCTCAGCCCCCAGCCAAGGAACAATGGTGTGTGGTCCGAGTTTCCCAGGCCGACTCTTTCTCGGGTTTACTTATGATCAGCTCCTAATGCTGTCTGTCACTGTACACAGGGTTTAAACCCATAGTCTGAAGGCTTCCGTCAGGTGCCTTTACCTGTACAACCCTCAGTGTTCACTCCCAGTGCTCTGGGATGGGACAGTCCTTTAATCCCTTCTTGGTAAGCTGTCCCTTGCTCCCCAGCAGAGGCAGCCACCACTATTGATTTCTGCCAGGGCCTGGACTTAATCAGTGGCTCACACACTGAGCACACTCCAGGTCCTGGCTCCTTTTCTTTCACCTGCACAATGACCCTGAGATCTATCCTTACTGTTCTACTGCAGTTCCTTTGGTGGCTGGGTGGGCTAGAAGGCTATCCCTTACTTCCATCCCCCTAGTACCTAGACCTTGAGCTATAGCAGGTTCAAGGACCAATACATACTTAGCGGGGAGCTGAGGTTGTGGGCTTCCCTGCTCTGTGAAGGCCTGGCTGCTCCATTCCCCACCCCCCATTCGACTACCAGCTCCCACATCCCTTTCCGGAAGCACCTTGTCTCAAGTTGTCTGAGGCCCATGCTCATAATGAAATATAACTTGAGACACCTGGTCTTGTGTTTCTCCTGCCTAAGACTTTCCCAGGATTCTCTCAGGCCCTGGAGGAAGCTTAACTCTCCCAAGCTGTCCATATCCACACCTAGACATGACCCCAGCCCTTGAGAATGCTGCTCCCAGAAGCAGCTGCTCCCCCAGCTTCGGCTTCAGGACAACACTTCCTGTTCCTTGCTGCTCCAGCTAAGGCCTGGTTTATTCCCAGCCTGGACTACGGTATGTCAGAGGTGAAGGTTGTGGTGATCGACAGGAGTGAGGCAAGGGGCTTCTTCACTCTTCCTCTGGCCTGTCCCCCCACCCGATCCTACATCCTTTCTATCCTAGTACTTACCATGATGATAGAGATGCTGGAGTTGATGCTTGTGCCCTAGCAGTGGCTCTGTCTGCCTGTCTCCCTGCCATACTTCCTTCAGGCCCAACCTAGTTTTTTGTGTGTCTTCAACAAACACCAGAGGAATGAATGGCTGTTAAAAGAATGAATGAAAATCCAGGGAGGCGGGGCTGATTTTAGTCTGGCTTTCTAGGGGCCAGGTCCCTTTCCAAATGGGAAAACCAGTCTCTGCTATATGAATGCTGGTGATGGGGGCTGGGGAGGTTCGTGGTTGCCCCTGAACAATTCAGGTGGGGGTCTTTCGTGACTCTCACCTCTCCTCTCACTGGTCCACAGTCCTAAGTCAACCTCAGCTCCCCACAATTTTCAAAAGGGTCGTAGGAACAGTACTAGATGTCAGGTACTCAGGGAGGTAGCAAGAAGCACATGTCCCAGAGCCATAAACCCCAGAAGCAGGAAAACATTCCACAGCTGTGTGTGCGCATGTGTGTGTATGTGCATAAGTGTGTGTCTGTGCATGTGTGTGTATGTGCATAAGTGTGTGTCTGTGCATGTGTGCGTATGTGCATAAGTGTGTGCCTGTGCATGTGTGTGTATGTGCATAAGTGTGTGTCTGTGCATGTGTGCGTATGTGCATAAGTGTGTGTCTGTGCATGTGTGTGTATGTGCATAAGTGTGTGTGCGCATGTGTGTGTATGTGCATAAGTGTGTGTCTGTGCATGTGTGGGTATGTGCATAAGTGTGTGTGTGTGTGTGCAAGTGCGACTATGTGCATAAGTGTGTGTCTGTGCATGTGTGGGTATGTGCATAAGTGTGTGCAAGTGCGACTATGTGCATAAGTGTGTGTCTGTGCATGTGTGGGTACATGCATAAGTATGTGTGCATGTGTGTGTGTGTGTGTGCATAAGTGTGTGTGTGCATGTGTGGATGTGTGCATAAGTGTGTGTGTGTTGCAACTATGGGCTCCAAGCCAGGCTGTAAGCTTCAGGAAGAAAGGGAGAAAAAAAAGGAGGTCGGGGAGAAGGAAATGGATCGGAGCTGTACATATGTTATAACCATTAAAGAGGAAGGGGCTGAGGAGGGGGTATCCCAAAGTAAGGAGACAGGTGGCTGGGCCTGGGGCAGCAGGAGAGCCCCCATATAAAGGCTGGACTGCAAGCTGCCCTCCAAAGGGGTGGATGTGTGTGGCTCCCGTCCCAGCCTGGCTGCTTGGCCATAGACCAGCTGACTCTGGAGAAGGCATCCAGTTTGAACAGGACTGAAATGACCCTTGGGTCTCTCCGGAGCAGGGGGAGTAGAAAGCGCAGGGAGCTGTTCTGGGAGGAGGCTTCCCCCGGAAACACAGAGAAGGCACTAAGGGTCCACCTGGGCAGAATCAAGGCCAACAGATATAGGAGCCCCTACTTGCTAGTTCTGTACTTGCTCTGAGTGTTAGTCCAACAGACCTCACAGCTGTGCCCCCAGACCATGAGGGCCCTTCTGAAGTACATGTACATGGTCCAGAGTGTGACTGTTTCTTCATGGTGCACATGGGTCTTGAAAATCACACATACACACAGGGTCTATCCAGGGCTACCCATGTGCCAAGAGGTCTTCAGGCGATGCCTCATGGGTCTTTTGGCAGCCAGCAAGTGAAAACCTCTGCCTTTTCCATTTTACAAGGAAGAGATTGAAGTCCAGATAAGAGCAAGAACTCATATCACGCTTCCTCTCCTTTGTCCTATAAGACCAGAGGGTCCAAAGCTGTTGCCTTCATGTCTTGGCTCATGAATGGACCCAGTGAACTCTTGGAATGGCCTGTCATCGGTGATCAAGGGTCCCAGGTGACATCCCTTCTCTGTCCAGCAGGTGGCATGGTCCAGTGGGACCATGTAAGGGTCAGCCTCTAGGCCATAAGTAAGGACTGACAAGTTGGTTCCCCTTTCTCTAGCCCCTCAGCTAAGGGAGTGGCTGGGTTTTATAGAGGTGCTGACATGCATGGAATGCTGAGCTCTCAGCCTTCAGGACAGCTGTCTGTCTGCCTAGCCCAGGAGTGCTGTGCCAGCTGCTGTATTGGCCTCCTCCAAATTTTAAACACCCGGCCCACAGTAGTGGGTCACCCCAGAACGCAGAGGCCTTATTCCTTTCTGGGGTCTTCTGAAGTTACCTGGAGAATGTGTTTCAAGTTCTATCTTTGAGGTCTGTGCCTATGTAGTCATAGCTGTTTTATGGCCCCATGAGCTTCTGCTGGCAACTGCATAGGGCTGAAGTGCTCAGTGCAGACCAGCCCTCTACTAAGAACTGTGTCCTCTGTCCCGTGAGTTGGTTGGGTCTCATCCCGGGAAGAGCTGCTACCTTTTGGACCCAGGTGTTGGAGCAGGGCTGGGGTTTGAACTCCAGATCCCCTGCTGTTATCTAACCTCCAGACTGTCTGGCAAATTCATTTTATGTGGCTAAAAGAGACAGCCACAGCCTAGGTTCTTCTCTGGACCCAGGAACGTTGACATGTCTGTTTAAATCTTCCCCACACAAAGCCTAACGCTAAGTTTTAATATAATACTCAAGCGTCTAGATTTAATTTGGCTTGAAAAAGGTATTCCAAAAGCACTTTCAAACATTCACAGTTTGACCTCAAAAAACCCAAACTAACCAAAAAGGTCTCATCAAAGTTTACTTTTTGTCATTCCTTATTACACATCTCTTAATCTCAGGATTAGAGGATACAGGCTAATGGCAGAGGAGTTAGTGGGGGTGCCCATGGGTTCTTTGGGCAGGGAACCTTCTCCTAGGTTTGCAGGTCCAGTGGGATGTCCCTAGCTTTTGCTGCTGTGTCTAGAACAACCATAGGCAAGCTGTGATCTCCCAGGAGTCTGCAGTACCAGCATTCCTTGGCTAGCCATAACTTGAGTACCCAGCCTCTCAGCTTTCGGTTTATGGAGTGCCAGCCACATCTCACCTCCGGCCACATTAGGTCTTCTAACCCTGTTCTTGATTTGATTTGGGGGATAAAGGAGCCCCTTTTTCATGCAATCTCAGACCACAGTCAACTGAGGAGTTATACTGAGACACAGGCTTGGGTTCCTCAACTTGAACTTCATATGTAGGCTTCACAAAAAAGCCAGTATTCACGGACAAGATCAGTGGGAAATTCAGTTTTCTGCTTTGTGGTCTAGCCTAGTACATGCTATGCTATTTCTCACCTGGTCACCCAGGAGTATGCAACCCCCATTCCTGGGCAGCCTACAGTGAGTGGAACAGCAGAGACTCAAGAATGTCCATCCTTCAGGTTTTAGCTGAACCTCAGAAGGAGTACTAGCCTCAAGTCTGATGGGCCATTTCAGGAAATAAAGTCATAGGGTCCTTGTGGAAAGCCCCCCACACCCCAGAAAAAGAAGCTTCGGAAGAGCAGGTTGGGGGTCTAAGCATGTACGGAAGAGTCAGACAGGAACCAGACCAGAGCCACTGGCTCCTTCGGTGACTCTAGGTTACCTCAGGCCCCAGAAGCTTGGTGGATGGAGTGAGGAATGGGGGTCACAGTGGTCCCCTGGACTGCATGGACAGGTCATTTATGAGACTCAGCACAAAATGTCCCCACTCAGAAAGCAGGACAAAACTTTCTCATCAGTACACTTCTCCTGGCACATCATGACATTTTATTGTTTAATGCTATACAGCTTTGGTTCAGGGCACTTGACAGTTGAGTATCCACCCTCATCGGTATGAGGGAACACTCTGAAGATGCAGGGTAGGGGAGGAACCTGGTTGGGGGGTGGAGTTTAGTCTTTTTCAATCTCTCTGAAATCCTCAGCCCATTGTGGACCAAGTAGTTATGACTGCCAGGGAGTCTTGGATATGGAAGTTCCTAAGGATCTTCCATAGGGAAATGAAGGCATAGCTAATGCAGGAAGCCAGTACCTAGAGAGTCACACACTCGTGGGCATCACAAAGGCAACGATACATCTCCACAGGTCTGTCTTCCAAGTGGCCAGGCCAAAGGAAGATGCCGAGTGGGCATGTCAGTTGGCTGTGGGGTCCCTCCCAAGGGAAACTGTTAGTCACCCCGGCGCTGGAGCATGTGGAAGCCAGAAGTGCCAGGAGATCTTGGGTCGGCTCCAGGGTGTACAGGGTCTGGTAGTCAGCCAGGGTGGAGGAGAAGTGGCAGAGGCTTCCAGAATAAGGGAGATCTGATCTGGGTCTGCCAGTGAGATCCTGTGCACATGTACATGCATGTGTGTGTGTGTGCTGTGTGTCAGGTTGTAGAATGTCTGTGCTTCTTCTTATTGGCCCCAGGGGGGCAGTGTGAGCCTGGATAAGGGTCATGGGAGGTCAGGGTGACAGAGAACAGAAGCTGAATACCTTAAGGTCAGTCACTACTGAACACCGGCAGAGTGAGAGCTGACCCTCTGCCCCCTGTCGCAGTCTAAGCTGGGAGAGCCAGCCAGCATCTTTGAAGAACCAGGCAGAAGGAGAGGGTGTGTGGCAGAGCAGCGCCGCAACCTGTATCTGTCACAACTTTGACTGGTGGCTTTAGCAGACCACTCCACTTCCCAGCCTCAGTTTCTCCTCGGTAAAGTACAGATGATGAAGATGCTTGTCACCTGACTCAAGCCTCACAGAGAGGCTGGGTGCTGATTGGTTTTTGCTGGTTGCTTTGTTCTTGGCTGCGGTCTGGTGGTCAGACACAAGACTTCCCCCAGGGTATCACTCTTAGCAGCCCAAAGAGGCAGCTGAAGAAGCTTATCATCTAGCACAGAGGGAGGGACAAGAGGGAGGGACAGAGAAAAGGAGAGGACTTCCAGTCCCCACTACAGGGACAGAGGCATGGATGAAATGGCTCAGCCAGCTTGTGGGATGTTGTTTCAGAATCACTTAGCATTTGAAGGTGCCTGTTTTCCAGGACGGGGTGCTTCAGAGAGCAGGAAATGTCAGAGCAGACATCTCATCATCCAAAGTCCTCTTGGATTCATAAGACTTCAGCTCTAGCTCAGCAGGGACAGAGCTCTTGAGTCCTGCTTGCTTGCCAATAGCTGCCCAGCTGCTGTGGGGTCCAGCCAAGCTGGTACCAAACATCTGCAGAATACCCCGTGCCGACGATCTTCCTAGACATCTGGTCGATAGGCTGTAGCCACCTCTTCCTCTCCCTGGAGCCATTGGTTGGTTGATCTCTGGATGTATCTCAGTTCCTCCGTTGTTCAGGTCTGTTTTCCAAGGACGGAGGGTGGCCTGCACCCGTGCAATGTCTGGACCTCTGTGTCTTCCCTGTGAACAGGAGCCGAAAGCCTGGACATCACATGGTTTCCAGCCTTCTCTGGAAGCTGAAGTTAGATGGGTGGGTCAAGGGGGCTCCGCTCCACCACTGCCAACCTCCCTCCACATGACCTCAGGCTAATTGATCCATTAGGGTCAGTCACTCTGGACCTAGGCAAGCCAGTCTCAGGCTCACTCACTGATCCTGGACTGTGGCAGCAGCAGCCAGCAGGCAGCTGGACAGCCTGGCCATACTCCAGAGGAGCAGAGCGGGTTAAAGTGTGCGCCCGGCCAGCCGCCAGCAGGCTGGGCGGGGGAGCAGCGGTGGGAAGTGTGAGTTCCTCCCCGTCTGCCTGACAGCTATAAAGGCAGCTGCGGCCACAGAGCAGCCACTGGGCTGAGAGCCCCTCCTGGGAACCCCCTCCCTTGAATGCTCTTTGAAGTGGGAGAGGGAGGCAGCTGGGGAAGCAGGACCAGAGACAGGCAGAGCCCGCACATCTCTGCACTCACCTTCCTGCACCGTGCACCTGGCAGTAGCTCTCACCCTTTTCTCTAAAAGGAGGACAACCTGCTGACCCTGGGTGAGGTAGGCCACTACATACTTGTCCCTGCTCATACTGTGGTCTTTGGGAGGTGTGAGATGTAGCTTATCCCAGACCAGCCAAGCTGTTCAGAATGGGGGCCGGGGGATGTCCCAGCCCCTGGTGAGGGTATTCAACCACAGAGAAAGGGGGGAACAACCTATGCCACACAGTGGCAGGGTGGTCCTGAGGCAACAACCTTGGTACTAGCAGTTGCTGTCTGGTCTGCAAAGCCATGCTGTGGTGGGCCTGTTGAAGGTTTTGGACCCTAGGGAGAGATGGATCCTGTTTGAGCTGGACTTGGCTGGAATCCAGCAGTGTCTGGGAGCCTTAATGAAAACCAAGTGTGAGGCTGACTGGGCACCTGTCTTTGGCAGCAGCAGGGACTGGGGAGCCATGGAGGCTAATGGGACTGTGTGAGATGGGGACTCTGTGCTGGAGTGAAAATAGGGACTCAGATGGAGACCTTCAGTGTCGGGGGTGGGTGGACGTAAGGGTGATGCTGACCAAGCTCCTGGACACCTGCAGGAGAAGGAGGGAGGGAGGGAGAAAAAAAGGGAGAGGGAGAAGGACAGAAGGACAGTAGGACAGTAGGACAGTTGGTATCAGGGCTTCGAGGGTGCTGACCATTTCCAGACTTTCTTCCCCTGGAATTGCTGGGTGCGACTGAGTCCCTAAGTTTGCTCTGTGGTGTGTGTGTGTGTGTGTGGTGGGGGAGGGGGCAGTAGGCTACCTTGTTGTGTGGCTTTGGGCAAGCTGCCTCTTTTTTCTGAAGCCCATTGTCTAACTCACCAGCAGATGACACCCACCTGGGACAAGCTACATTAGCTTCCTTTCTAGGACAGGGTTTAAATTGAGGTGCGCAGCAGCCATTCTGAGAGTTGGAGCAGCAAGGCTGGAAGCTCTCTTGATTTGATTCACCGTAACCCTTGGTGGGTGTTTGGGTTTGAGGGGCTGTTTTGTTGGAAGGGAATCAGGAGCCAGGTGCAGGCTGTACCTCCTTCTGCCCCTCCTCCATATCTCTGTTCTCTCAAGAGAGAAGGGCCCTGAGACAAAGTTTGGAGCTAAGACGAAAGGATGGAGACTTACCATCCAGAGACTACCCCACCCGGGGATCCATCCCATAATCAGCCACCAAACCCAGACAATATTGCATATGCCAGCAAAATTTTGCTGAAGGGACCCTGTTATAGCTGTCTTGTATGAGGCTATGCCAGTGCCTGGCAAATACAGAAGTGGATGCTCACAGTCATCTATAGGATGGAACACAGGGCCCCTAATGGAGAAGCTAGAGAAAGTACCCAAGGAGCTGAAGGGGTCTGCAACCCTATAGGTGGAACAACAATATGAACTAACCAGTACCCCGGAGCTCATGTCTCTAGCTGCATATGTAGCAGAAGATGGCCTAGTTGGCCATCATTGGGAAGAGAGGCCCCTTGGTCTTGCAAACTTTATATGCCCAGTACAGGGGAATGCCAGGGCCAAGAAGTAGGAGTGGGTGGATAGGGGAGCAGGGCGGTGGGGGGGAGGGTATAGGGGACTTTCAGGATAGCATTTGAAATGTAAATAAAGAAAATATCTAATAAAAAAGAGAGAGAGGAGGGCCCAGACCCCTGAGCTGTGTTGCACCTGAGGACCAGATTGCTGGATACCTGGCTGTGAGGATTCCTCTGGGAAGGGAAGGCTGCCATTGCTCAAGAAGAAGGAGGGTATCCCATCTATAACCGATGTAAAGCAGGTAAAACTCCCAAGGCGATCCAAACTAGACAGTGGGCTGAACCTGGTTAATAGCTCTCTTCACAATGACCACTCTGCCAGGCTGGGCTTCTTCCAGTCTCCTGAGTTGTCTCTGTTCTCCACAGACATTCTCCAGGGGCAAAGCTTGGCAGAGGCCCTCAGATGAAGGGTGGCTCAGACTTGGCATTCACACCATCCCTTTGTGCCTAAGCAGGGCAGACATCTGTAATTACTTACCAAGCTGCTTGCTGAGCCCAGATGGATGGCTCGGTCCCTCTCACATGGCAGCCACTACCATAGGATGCCAGATAACCTTACCACTTGAAACACTGGAAGAACCAGAGAGCTTATCTCCAAAGCAGAGCCTGACCTGGTAGTGACGGGGTCTTGCTTCGTAGGATGGATGGCAGACGGCAGCATCCACACTGGGCTTGGTCCTTGCTGGCTGTAGCAGTTGTGGCTGGGGGTGCGGCACCTACGGAGGCTTCCGTGAGTAGTATGCCATTGTCCAGTCATTATTGTTCCCCCCCCCCTACAACCCCCCCAACATGCTTCTCAGCTAGGTGTTGAGCTCATACTGGAGTGGGCTGACTTTGGAGGGCTGTGTAGCAAGGGTCATGCCCAGGGGTATTGATGTTCGATTTGGCTCCAGAAACTTGTTCAGGGTGTTGGTCAGACCAGCCCCTGACCTGGGACTCTGGCCATCCCTGAGTCCCTGACCAGCTCGCTAGAGAGTGACATGTGTCTGGTGTCTCTCTTTCCAGCAAGGGCCTAGTATAAGGCATGTGGACAGGAGGTGTGTATGGGGCGAGCCTGCAAGTGCAGATGAAGTGTGGGCCGTGAGGGAGAAAGCAAGACAAGTTAGATATGCCTCAGGTACCAGCTAAATCCAAAAATGCTCAGCCCTTAGATGGGGGCACATGTGCTCATCAATGGAGTTCTCTCCAGCCATCTGAGAGACCCGCCCACCAGTCCAATAGGAAGCTGCCTCATCCTCTTTCCCCTCAGCTGCATCTTCAGGTTTCTTCTGTTATGGTTGAGTCTCTCCTTACTATTGGGGGGTGCTTTTTACCCAGGACAACAGCCCCACATCCAACAGCCTAGAGGGAGGTGCTGACACCACTGCCTACTGGTGGGGGGAGTGGACCAAGTGGACAGCATGTTCCCGCAGTTGTGGGGGCGGGGTGACATCCCAGGAGCGCCACTGCCTTCAACAGAGGTGAGTTCACCAGAAACCCCCAAAGGTGCGTGGGGAGAGGCAGCCTGGCCAGTGGCCTGGTGGCTTTTCCTCTGGGCTCACATTTGATGTACGCAGGCTTCTCTTCCCGTAGGCATCCACTGGGCAGAGAGCTTCTGACAAGTCCTTAACAATGGTTTTCTGGGGTGCTGGAGAGGGAGTATCAGAAAGCAAGGACTGTTTATAGGGCTTTGCCACTGAGGAGCAAGACCCCGTGTCTTCTGAAGCATGGAAGAGCACAGGGCAAGGTGCTAAGAGCCTTTGCTTTCAGAGGGACTTGGGTTTGAGTCTTATTTCTGCTCTTTCTAAGCTGTGTGACCTTGGACAGGGCACTTAACCTCTCTGAACACCAGTTTCCTCATCTGTGGTTTCATGTGAAGAGCATGATGAAGCCAGCTCCTGATTCTGGGCACACATGACACCACATGTATTTGCATGTTAGCACCACATGTATTTGCATGTTAGCCTCAGCAAACATGGATGTTACTCATTGGTTCTGTACAGTACAATTCTGTTACGGGTGCTGGGAAGTCAGAGTGGGATCAGATGCCATCCTATGAGCCAGGGAGGCTACTGGAAGCTAGTCCATGGCTGAACAGGTATCGGGATCCACAGCTGGCCACCCAGCCCTAGTTCAGTACCACATTTTCCCACCAGGAGGAAGTCTGTTCCAGGCACAGGGAACAGGACCTGTGTGGGCACGTCCAAACGGTACCAGCTCTGCAGAGTGCAGGTGAGGCCCCAGTCTTGCCCTTGGACCATGGCATCCTGTTGTTTAGGCTGGCTGATGCCCAGGCTCACGCTAAGTCCTTTGGGCGCTCAAAGCTGCGTGTTGTCTCCCCTTTGGTAGGATGTCTTGGACTCCTATCTGTTTCTTGAACTCTTAGTGCATTCTCCTACTATAGTCCCATAGCCTTGGAAATTTGAACACCAGACAGCCACAAAAGCTGCCATCTCTTCATACCTGTGAAGCAGCCTTGGTGGATAGCTACCCTACGCCTCTCTTGCCCCAACTCTCAGGTGTAGCTGTGTGCACTTTTTCATTGGCCTTGGCTGGACCCCAAGGTGGCAGAAGTTTGGGGAGAGGCGTGGGTTATGCGTGAGTTCTGAGAACACTCTCTAAGGGACCAAAGTCAGTCTGAAACTTAGCTGCCTTTCCAGGAGCCACAGGGTGTGGTGGTCGAGGTGCCAGTGCTCCCAGCCTTGATTGGTGTGCCTGGCTGAGCTGCTCCAAGTCTGTCTTTGTGAGCACACCCGTGGGATGTGAGAGCTGAAGGGGAGCTCATGGCTTGTCCTAGATAGGATTCAGTAGACATCCATGAGCTCCTCAAGGAGACAGCCTCTAACCCAGTTTAGACTCCAGCTTGGAATGAACTGTGGCCCCCAAGGGTCATCTGGTCATAGCCATTTCCTGCTCAGCCTCCCCTGGAGCCGGCCTGCCTTCTTCTTTCAGGAGTGTCCACCGGATGGGAGGAGCTTCCGTGAAGAGCAGTGTGTCTCCTTCAACTCCCGTGTGTATGACGGCCGGGCGTACCAGTGGAAGCCCCTTTACCCGGGTACCTGAGCCTCAGGAATGAGCTCTGCTGGTGGGAGTGTGGGATAGGTCAGGCTTAGAGCCAGGACCTGCTAAAGCCTACTGTGGCCATGTTCAGAGCTCAGAGCTAACCCCATTTCTCTAGAAAAGGGTCTGGAGGTCCGTCCTCTCCCTCCCCCATGACCCATGACATCACCACTGACAGATTACAGAGCTGAGTTTCCTGCAAGGCTGGCCTCTGAGGTCAAGACTCTCCCACTGTCCCCAGAGCTTGGACAGGAATCAGCCCAGACAATCCTAAACGAGGACTGGCCAAGGTCCTGTGGGACCAGGAACAGGCTTGCTGTTCCTTGCCCACCTTTCTACCTCCCCCGCTCTCCCCACAGAAAGAAGAAACACATTTTTCAGGTACACTGTAAATGTTCTCTCTGAATTCAGCACACGTGCTGATGTGTTCAGTTCCTAGTGTGGATAGCAAGTATGATGCCCTCTCACAAGGAGGCAGACTTTAGAACTCAGAGCTTGGGCCAGGCCAGATGATCCGTGCCTCATTCATTTCTGTTACCAATACTTTGTCAGGTCCTTTCTTTGCAAGCCTCACTTTCTCCATCCATGTAGTGGGAAGGGTGCTATCTCAGTAGGAGAGGGTGAATCTGGCACCCCCTTTCCTGATGCCCCGTCTCCTCCCACCTCCCTCCAGATGACTACGTGCACATCTCCAGTAAGCCATGCGACCTACACTGCAGCACCGTGGACGGCCAACGGCAGCTCACGGTGCCGGCCCGAGACGGCACTTCCTGCAAGCTCACCGACCTGAGAGGGGTTTGCGTGTCTGGAAAATGTGAGGTTGTTAAACATTGTACCAAAAGTATGGCTGTTCTCACTGCTGGCCACCCTGCCTGTCAGAGACAGTGGCCCCCCTGTATAGCCAGCCACAGCGCCCTCTCAGCAGCCTCTCTCATTGCTTCTTGCAGCCCATTGGCTGTGATGGAGTACTCTTCTCCACCCACACGCTGGACAAGTGTGGTGTCTGCCAGGGGGACGGGAGCAGCTGCACCCACGTGACAGGCAACTACCGAAAGGGCAACAATCATCTTGGTAAGGGCAGGTGTGGCGGCTTGGATGGGTGGGCGTATCCCTGCCTCCCACAAGGTTTCCATCATCAGCCACTTCCTCTCACGGGTCCTTTCATGCCCACCCAGGCCCAGGCAGAGGTGTAAGACTCCCTCCTACTGGCAATAAAAGGGGCTCTTTACATCACTTGCACACCAGAGGACACTCTGAGGTAGCCTTCATGGAGGACCAAATGCCCTGAAGGGGAAAACTGGGGCACAAGTCCTGGCGTGTGTGAGATTCGACTCTGGATGTGCTAGCTTCTGGGTTCATCCTGAGACTCTCCTCTCTAGTGTTGTGTTTGTTGACCTTGTGTTTGCATCTGGCTCTGGCCCAAGCCTCACGTTTGGGAGCTGTGCATGAGACAGACCTCCATGCATCACTTGTGATAGTCAGTACTTAGCCAAATGCATTGCTGTGTCCCAAGAAGTATGTGTGGAGTCAAACTAAGTTATTACAGAGGGCGACTTGAAATCCACTTATCAGATGGGGAAACTGAGGCCAAGTGTGGGAAATGCCTGCTCAAACTCCCCCAGGGAGGCAAGAGAATCCTATTGAGACCACTGGAGGGCCTAGGAGGCCAACAAGTCTTGGTGACATGAGGGGTGATCATAGAATTAGTGTGGACTCCAATAGTCCCATAGGAGGCCCCCAAGAGATGAAGTTAGGCATCAGAGGTCAAGAAGTGCCTCCCCCTGAGAGCTTCTGTCAGATGCCACAGGCTATACACGGCCCACTAGACAGGGCTCCTACTGGAGCTCCCTCTGAGGAGGCTGGGGCTGATGTGAAAATGATCCCACTAATTCTGCTGAGTGTTTCCCCAACCAGGCACAGAGCCAGGTCTGGACAGCATTAACTCACTCACGCCTGGAGACATTGCTACAAGGCAATTGCTGCTACTGTTGCCCAGATCTGCAGAGAGAGCAAATGATTAAGGTGACCTGAAATTCTAAGGCCCTGGGTTTCAACCTGGGCAGCTGGACCCTGGGTTCTAGCTGCAGAGCTGCACATCTGCCCTGACAGGTCCTAGGTCCCTGACCAAGCTCAAAGCCAGTCCTTATCCTGAAGTTCCTGGGAGTCAATGTTAGCTGCTCAGGAGTCTTGGAAACCACTTGCTGATTTAAAAATTAGATCCAGGTGTAGTGGTGCATGCCTGCAATCCCAGCACTTGGGAGACAGAGGCAGGAGGATCACTGCAAGTTCAAGGCTACCATGATCTACATAACAAGTTCTAGGTCAGCTGCTGTCACATGGAGGGACCCTATCTCAGCAAAGTAAACACTTTGGTCTCAATCAGTATTTTGTCTTCTAGAAGGCCAGGCCTTCATGAACCGGTTTCCTCTTCTCACTACATGGGCATTGCCCTCAGTCTGCTACAATGGGGGTAGTGTGCACACATAAATGGCTCAGTGCTACAAATCAGAGCCCCTCGCCCTGGTTTCCAAAGAACCCAATGTGAGACACTGTCAGGGCACAATCTTTAAGTACCTGTAAGGTAGGGTGAGGTCATGGCCAAGGCAGGATCATCTGGCCTGGGGGTGGCTTGAATGTGGACTCTGCAGCCTTCTATAGGAGATTCAGGAAAGCAACACCAACTTCCTCCTTCTGAGACCTCCCTCTTCTGCCAGGAGATGGCTCTGTTCTTATTAACTGTTTTTGGCCAGGTCTCCCTCCACTGGCAGCTCCCTGCCTGGATGATGGGGTCTGAGCTGCTGGCAGTGCCCTCTTACAGCCCAGGCATGTGGACAGTAGCCCTTGTAGGGTGTCGGCTTCTATTTGAGCCTCTCTGTGTGGATGCATCAAGCCTTAGCTGTTAACGAGATGTTATGATAAGATGGAAGAGGTTGGGCCTTCCAGTGCCATGAGCGTTGACTATGGCAGGAACAAGCCCTATGCAGGTACCCTTTACAGAGCTCAGAGATGGCACTGATGCCAAGAAGTGGCTTTGCAGAGGAGAAATGGCAGCTCCTTCTCTGTACTGCCATCCCTGGCTTTGCTTACATATGTTCCTATGCCCACAGGTTACTCCTTGGTGACCCATATTCCAGCTGGTGCCCGGGATATCCAGATTGTGGAGAGGAAGAAGTCAGCAGATGTGCTGGGTGCGTAGGTGAATCTGAGGATGCATATGGACAGAGAAGGGCACCTGACCTTCGCTCTCTTAATTGAGGAATGGAACAATCCAGGTGGCCAGGCACAGCTGCGGGAGGCAGCGATGCAGCCAGCTGTTGGGAAGGGGGTCCCCGATGTCATCCTTTGTATGGAATTGTCCTTAGAGGTGCTGGACAAGAGCCAGGGTGTGAGATCAGGCAGTGAGTTCTCTATCACTAGAGAACCTGGTCCAGACATAATCCAGGGAGCCAGAGGTAGGGTCTATTTGAGGACTGAGCCACAGCACCGAGAGGTCTAAGGCCAGGAGCTGCTGAGGAAGGATTTATCACAGTCTATCTGTAGTGTCACGATGACCATGCCCAGTTTCCTGAGGGAGGTGACACTCTAGGATGGAAGTGGCTATGTGGGACAGGCTATGGATGCACTAGCATGGTGGTGAGGCCCCACCTTGATGACATTCTGCATGGGTGGTGTGTGAACCTGGAGAGCTGCCATGACCTGGTGACTGACGCACCATATGGGCAGGTACCTGTGAGCCATTCTGCCATGGGCTCAGTCTTACCGAGCAGTTCTCCAAAATGAACTTCGCCTTGGTCTTAACACAGAGTTCCATCACCCACCTGTCTTGCCTCCCATACCTCATGTACTTTAGCAGGACAGAGGTCTGCTCTAGGGATATAGAAAAGGGGTGTGTGTGTGTGTGTGTGTGTGTGTGTGTGTGTGTGTGTATGTGTGTGTGTGTATGTGTGTGTGTGTGTCCTCAGATTGAGCGCAGCATCAGGCCCAACCCCAGCAAGTTTGCACATGGCTGGCTCTGGGCCCACACTGCTGGGGACATCTGTGGGCTGAGCATGGAGAGCCAGGCCTCCAGCCAGGCCAGTGGCTCTGCTGTCTGCTAGCTCACTAAGGCTGCAGGGAGGCCAGGAGACGTTGTGTTTTCTGAGCTGGCTGCAAAGTTCTCATTCTTGAAGCAGACACTGGAAATAGCAAGGGCTGGGAAAGCATCAGGAAGGAAGGGCCTCGCTGTCAGGAAACAGGTTCTGGATGTGGGCCCTGAGCTGAACCCTGGGCACAGATCTGGCAGCTGAGTTGGGACAGCCAGGCCCCAGCCGGACTTGGACCTGACGCTCCGTTCTGACGCTATTACGTTAAAGGCATTTTTCAGACGCGTCCTGCTTGTTGCGTCTGTCTGATAATAAATTAATTGCCCCGGCTCCTCTGCTTGGATTGCATCAGGGCCTTTGGAAACGACGCTCGCGTCTCTGGCGGGCCAGTTCCTGGAACCGGCTTTAAGGACACCCTCTAGAAGACAGAATGTCCCCCAGCACTGAGACTGCCTCCTCCCCTTCTTCCCCAGCTCTCAGGCTCAGAGAACCTTTACTTATCCCCCATAGCTTCAGGAAAGGCCAGCTTCCAGGCCAGTGTTTGACGACGGGGCATCTGGGAAATGGGCTGTCAGAGTGTCTTGGGCATATTCCTTTCTGGTTCTAACTTTCAGTTGCCTCCGGCCATGTCCTGAAAAGTGTCCAGTCACCTGCCTAAGGGAAATGGTGAGAGAACGTGTGCAGGCTCTGCTCTTGCCTGATTGGGTCCCCGGGAGGTGTTAAGCCCAGCAGGATAAACAGATTAATTGGGCAACAGTAAAGGCAGACCACTGAATGCTGTTGTTTCTACAAGAAGGGCAGGGCTGGTCAGCTTGGAGTGGTCCCAGGAAAAGACTTCTGGAGAGCATTGTACACTAGCCAGGACACACTAAAGTGTCACTCTCTGTGGACCCTGGAAGAGGTACTGAGGTCCCTTCTTAGCTGCAGTTGGTACTACAACCAGAGTCCTTGTCAGTTTGTGCTTTCTTGTCTAGAATCTGGCTGGTACCTGTTGTTCACAGCTATAGACTCGCCTGGTCCAGACTGGCCACTTGGCCATGGCTCTAGCTCATTACCTTTCAATCCTTTTGGCTCATCTGAGACAGACAGAAGGGCAGGGTCAGCCTTCCCTGTTGGCTCTTCCAACCACCCAGACTGGCCTGTGGTTGTTTGTTTTAAACTGATAGGAAAGTGTTTGTGTCTCTTAGGTTTTCACTGGCCAGGGCCACATGCTGGCCCCAGGCACAGTGTCTGTCTGATCCTCTGTGACATTGAATTTCCTGTCTTTGGGTCATTTTGGAGAGGGAGGGCATGGCTGGCCACCCTTCTTGGAGCCTGTATGCTGACTCCTCCCTGTTTCTCTCTCCTTTCTGCTTGGCCCGTCTAGCCCATGTGACTCAGTGATTTTTATTCTTTCAGCCCTTGCAGATGAAGCTGGTTTCTACTTCTTCAATGGCAACTACAAAGTGGACAGCCCCAAGAACTTCAACATTGCTGGCACAGTGGTCAAGTACCGACGGCCCATGGATGTCTATGAGACTGGCATCGAGTATATAGTGGCACAGGGGCCCACCAACCAGGGCCTGAATGTCATGGTGCGTATGCCACAGGCTTTCAGAGATGGTGGGGGTAGTGGCTTCCCAGAATCCAGTTACAGGTGGGGGCTTGAGGGCCCTGAATGCAGCCATATTGCTGCAGTCTGTGGTAGGGGTAAGGGGTTGTTCATTCATTCATCTAATCACTGTTAGCTTTCTCATTCATTTATTCACTCAGACTTTAGTTCATTTACTTTGTCTCCCATTAATTCATTAATTCATCTATCCATTCATTTGCTTACTCCCTCTCTCATTCATCCATCCATCCATCCATCCATCCATCCATCCATCCATCCATCCATTCAGAACTGTTGTTCTATGCCATCCCATTCTGTGATCATTGGGAACCTCATGGAAATCTAAGGACAGGTGGCTGGCCTTATTTTTCAGTTGAGTCTTTTTGTCCCTCAAGGTTGTACTACCTCTATCAGTACACAAGGTTGTACTACCTTCATCGGTGCACAAGATTATACTACCTCCATTGGTACACAGTTTTGGGGGTGCTTTTGGCCACTTCCTGCCCTGGATTCTCAGGGCTCTGAACAGCAGGCAGGGCAGAGTTTGGACTTGTTGTATGGCTAGTGTTTTTCCACAGTTGGCATCAAGGAGTGCAAGCCACTGTAGCTTCTCACCCCAGATCCATGGACACACAAATGAGCAATTCTGACATTCTCCAAGAAAGCTGGCTCCCACCACAGTGTGCTCTGTGGCCTCATATTGTAGGTAGAGAATCTGGAGAGGTTTATACAGTCATTTACCTGTAAGTTGCAGGTCTGCCTGAGCAGGGGCCACTTGTCTGCTTCTCTGTTGAGCTGGAGACATCTTTGGAACATGCAGAAATTCCATGACACATTCCATACCCTACCCACATAAGCATCTCTGCTCTTCCTGCAGTCCAGTGGCAGGCTGTGCAACCCAATTGGGTCTATATAGAGCCTTCTCTACTGTGTTCCATAAAGCATAGGCAACATTTTAAGTTGCTTGCTGGGCAGACTAGACTGATATTACCAGGTGTGAAATGAGCCACCTCAAGAATTCCTGCTCATGGTAGAGATTGCAAGCTGCAGAACCAGCACAGTGTCTCGTCCTATAGAATGGTCCTGTTATTTTGAATTATGGGGTGACTGGATCACAGCTGTGTGCAGATGCTATGATTCACCCAGGTAGATGGAAACTGCTCTTGGAGGACTAGCAGGAGACTATTTATCACATTTGAGCCAAATGTGTTCAACCCAAGGCCATGTTAACATGCTCTAGAAAAGTCACCACACCTATACAAAGCTCAGTAAGGGTCATTGCTTGGTTGGGCTTACTGCATTCAAGTGTACTCTGATGACAGATCACTGGGATCATTTTATCACTGTCAGGGAAACATGAACTGTGTGACTGAATGTGGAGTGTGTTTTCTGTTCTTTTGTTCTTGAGGCCATGGTGTGATTATATCTGTGATACCAGAGGAGGCAATGGTAACTCTGATTTGCTCTTGGATATGTCATGGGTGTTTACTTATTAGCACTGTCAATAGAGGGCTGTGACCATCACTTACACATTTAGCAATGAGGGACCCAGTAGACACATTCCTGGCCAGACCTGGGTCATCCCTCTTGTCACTACTTATCCAAATGCTTATGATGAGGACAACAACAATGGCAGTTAGGGTCCATAGCCAACAACGACAACTCAGACCTGGCTCTAGAATGCCCAGCCTTCTCTCCAGGCAACAGTTGAGTAAGTAGACAGTTGTTGGTCCTTTAGAAGAGAACCGTGGGTTCCTCTGTCCTTCAGCAGATTCTCGGATCTAGAAACTGGTTCAAGAAATGGGGGGAAAGGGTCATAACCTTGTCTGAACAGCTGGTTCTGCCTCCTTCTCCTCTCGCTTGGCCTATCCCAATCAAGAAGGACCCTTTTAGCCCATGTGTCTACTTCCAAGGTGTGTGTGGGGTGTTTCTTTTTCTGTTTCCTGTGACTCTGTGTCTGTCACTTGAGATACTGTAAGAGAGAGAGAGAGAGAGAGAGAGAGAGAGAGAGAGTGAGAGAGAGAGAGAGAGAGAGAGAGAGAAAGAGAGAGAGGTGTGAACACATTGGGAGGCCACAAGAAAACTTCAGGGGCTGTCCTCACTAGCCTGTCTCTTGAGACAGGGTCCCTCACTGAGCCTGAGGCTCATCACCTCAGTTCGGGTGGTTGCCTAGCAAGCTCCAGTGCCTCAAAAGTTGTGTTGTAGAAGCACGCAGGTTTTATATGGGTGCTGGGGTTTTGAATTTGCTTGAACAGCAAGTGTGCTTACCACCACTGAGTCACCTACCCAGCCCCTCTGTTACTGTTTTCTGTTGCTCACCTTTATCAATCTAGGGCCTGCTCATATCTACAGCTGCCGGGGAGTCCAGAACTTGCCATCACCCCTTACCACCAGCCCTGCCATGGGAGGGTGTCCCACACTGTCTTTCTAAATGTCATCAGTGTTGCTCAGCCACCCACCTGTGAGCAGAATGTTCTGGGGCTTCCTGGTAGAAGTGGTCACCAGTGAGTTGCCTGCTCTTGAATTACCCCTCTTGCATTTGCACTCAGTGTGAGCCTCATTCGCTCTACCCTCCCTGTTAGCAGGCCAGCATGTTGTTCCAGAGTGTAAGGGTGCTCCTGGTGGGCTGCAATTCTCCTGAAGGCCCAGGAACAACTGTCTATTCTCTAGGATTTCCCTGGTGGCTAAAGGACATAACCTTACCAGATATATTGGTCTGGTGGTCAGGAGAGACTAGGCAAGGCCCAGAGGAAGGGCACGTTTAGGAAGGGAAGCTGTCTATGTGCATCTCTCCTAAGGCTTCATTAGCTGTTGAGATTTCACCATTTCCAATTATCTCGACCCAAATCTCTCTGTGAAGTGGGTCCCACTGCTGCAGCCTAACTCTGTCTGGTGGAGCAGACCTAGCAGGGTGAGAAGCTGACCCAGGCTCATTCTTCTCTTCTGCCTTCTCTGTCCTGAAGCTTTAAGCATCAGAGTTTCTTGACCACACCTGCAGTCATTTGCTTAGCCTGAAATGGTGTCGGCTCTCTTTGTCATCTTGCTCCAGTGAAGTGCCTTCCATAGTCCCTGATCCTGTCCTTAGACACCCTTGAGATGTCATCTGGATGGTACTCATTCTCTATCTGGTATCCTGCTATGGCTTGTCTTGGCTTTGTTTAGATTTCTGTGGGTTGTTCATTGCCACCCTCCAGGGCCTTGTTGCGCTCTGTGCTCTAGCTAGGCAGCTCTATGGCCCCATGAGTAGTTAGTCCTGCACCAAATCCACTACTGTCAGCTTCCAGATCTTAGGGAAGTGACTTTGAACAAAGGCACTGAAGTCTGTCTAGGGGAGAGGTCACTTGTGGTCTCTGTAAAGGCCTTGATTATCTCCTAGTAGCTTCATGACCAGGTGACCCTTCAATGCTGTCCTGGACAGGGGCATGGTCTGAATTTTGATCCCTCATTGGAGGCCCTTGAAGTCCTGGGTAGATAAAATGAGACCAGTGCTATTAGGATGTCTGGCCCATGATGGCAGTGACATGCAGTGTGTCCCCCATTTTCTGCTCTCAAAGTGACCTACCCCTCTCCCCATTTTGGTGTGCCTCACTCACAGTCTCAAGGCACAGCCGTCCTAGGACATTTGCATGAGGCCACATTCTTGGATCAGGTGTGATTCCTTGGGAAATGTACCCAGGGCTGTTTGGTCTCAAGGGTTTTTGGGTGTTAAGAAGGAGAGAGGACAGGAGCCGGGTCTCACTTCTTCTCCTTTCCCAGGTGTGGAACCAGAACGGCAAAAGCCCCTCTATCACCTTCGAGTACACCTTGCTGCAGTCACCTCACATGCACCACCTGCCGCCTGTCTATTACAGCTTCTCTGAGGCAGCCTCCCAGAGCACAGAGAGCACCGAGCGGCAGGAGCTGGACAGTGCCAGGCTGCTGGGCTTCATGCAGCACAATGGCTCACTCTACCGCCAGACCTCCTCAGAGAGGCTGGGCCTGAACAGCCAGCTGTTTCAGCCTCCAGCCCCTGAGGTGGAGCTAGGTCCAAGCAGAGGCCAGGAGTCCAACGAGGTGTGCAAGCAAGCCAGCGGTGGGGTCTGTGAGGGACCTCCCAGGGGCAAGGGTTTCCAAGGTGAGAAAGAGGAAGAGTGGGTATGGGAAAGGCCTGGGCTCCGCAGGGGCAGAGGCCTCAAGTGAGAAGTGTTGGTCTTCTTTGAAGTCTGCAGAAGAGGCTAAGGAGAATTTCAGTTGCTTGCACATCTCTCTGGGCAGGCAGAGTGTGAAGTCAGAGCTATACAGCCATAGTTCTGCAGATTGGCTATAGGGTGCTCTTGAACACCCAAATTCTCAGCTTCTTAGCTACTCAAATCCCTGTATACTGTGCTGTGTTTGCAGAGAACCTGCATTGATCATCAGAGCTGACCCCAGTACTAGATGCAGTGTGTGTGTACTGTGGGTAGCAATTGACTTTAAGTCAATGCAAGGTGACACAGGATGGAACTGGTATATCAGTGGGTTAGATACTTCTCTCGTTGATTTGACAAAATGCCGACTAAGCAACCCCAGGAAGGAGGGGAGGTTTTATTTTGGCTCCCAATCCCAGGAGATACTTTCCATCATGGCGGCAGGAGCTTAAGGCAGTGGGTCACGTTGCACCTGCAGTCAGGAAGCAGAGGGAGAGAAAGGAAGCTGGTGTTCACTGTCTCAATTGACCTAATCTAGATAACTCCTCATAGACAAGTGTAGAAAGCTTGTCGCCTTGGTGACTCTAGAGCCTGTTAAGTTGACAATCAATATTAACTGTCAAAATCTGCTTAATATAGATATAAGTCTTCCTCCTCCTCCTCCTCCTCCTCCTCCTCCTTCTTCTCTTTCTTCTCCTCCTCTTCCCCTTCCTTCTCCTCCTTCTGTGAGACTAGAACTTGCTGTGTAAACCAGACTGGTCTCAAATTCATAAGACATCCATCTGTCTCTGCCTTTGCCTTCCCAGTGCTAGGATTAAAGCTGTACGCCACCAGACCCAGACAGCATGAAATTCTTTTTCAAAATATTTGGACCCTTCACCCTCTGATTCTTAGGATGCAGACCCCACATTTGCTGAGGGTGAACCATATATGGCTGTCTGAGTCTGATGGAAGAGATGGGCTTAGAGAGAGGAAGTGATCTGCCAGCTCTTCTACCCTGTGGCTCACTTGGGTAGCACTGGGCCTAATGGATGTTGCTGGGGGTCCTGGGTGTGTTGCCTCACACATACTTCTTTCCTGTGCTGGACTTTTTGAGGTTTACGTGTCTGTGTTCTCTCTTCCTAGCCACGCACCAGTCATTTAAGATTCAACCTAAATCCAGGTTATATTATTTCATGAGCCTATAAAGATCCTCTTTCCAAACCAGATCTGATGCAGAACTTCCAGCCGAGCCTGGGCTTTGGGGACACTGCCAAACCGTCTGCAGTGATCATTGGGTTTCCTATCATTCGATGATATTGGTGTCTTATGGAGAAGAATCTGGGGACTCCTGCTTTTTCCCTGCCCCATGAATTCATCCTGTTCATGTAACTCACCTGTCACACACAGGAATGTGTGGGAGTAGGAGGGACAATCAACACAAGAGCAGCATGGCTGTTGAAACACCTGTCTCTCTGCAGACCACAATGCCACTGGGAGAGCTTTCTCCGCGGACAAGGATGACCGGGAGATCAGTGCCCATTTCACCTCCCACGAGCTTCTCTCAGCCAACACCATCTCCGACCAGCTCTTGGGCACAGGCTCTGAATCAGAAGAGTTCTCACTCAATGAGACCATGAATAGCATCTTTGCCCAGGGTGCTCCCAGAAGCTCCCCAGCTGAGAGCCTCTATGTGGATTATGAGGAGAATGAGGGGCCTGCTGCCTACTTGATCAATGGGTCTTACCTGGAGCTGAGCAGTGACAGGATCAACACCTCCTCTGAGGCCCCATTCCCCAACACCAGTGCCAGCCCCCCCAACTTGGCTGGGAACAGGACTCACAAGGCAAGGTAAGAGGCACTTCTCCTTGCCCTATCTTACTGCCCTATGGAGTAGGAGTCATTGTAGAGGGATCTAGCTAGAAGGGCCAGGAGCCTGGAGATAAGTGGGAAAGCACGGGTAAGTGAATCTGACATGAGGTTGTGAGTCTGGATTGTTACGTATCTTTCTAAAAGGTTGACAGTCCAAATGTCCCCAGATCTAAATGTCCTAAATGGGAACCATGTTGCTAACAGACTTCTGATGCTGGGATGGACTCAACGTTTTTTATGCATAGAGCAGGGAGTGCTCACAACTACCATGAGTGTTAGGCTCTTGGGAAGGAGCTGAGAAGGGACTAGCAGCCACATAGTCCAGAATCCCTAAGCCACATTCCAAAGCGTCCATCTGTTCTTTCCCTTGCCCCCTTAGCCCTGTGGGACAGACTGGATTCCTAGAGTCAAGTCATTAAAACAGGTTGTCAGCACTCAGAAAAGTGCAGCTCAGTGAGATGCCCAACCGACTGCCATCAAAGGATGCTGCTGGTGGGGACCAAAGATGGTCTGGGGAGATAATGGGCTGAGGGAGGCCATGGGGGAAACTACCAAGCCGAAATAGCCACATCTCCGAGTGTTGTCCAAACATAGGAAGTCAAGTCTGCTCCGGGAGCCGGTGAAATCAAAGGGACAGCCTAGAAAGGAAGGGCTATTTTCATCTTCTAGAGAGGCTTCAAACAATCCCGGGAGGGGCTGTCACCAGACACTTTGGGATCAGGCGTCTGGGATGCAAAGGCACACTCTGAAGCCTGGAGGGTGGTAGGAAGAGAATTTCTGGTTCATTTATAAACAAACAGTCATTTCAGAGCTCTGCTCTCTGGGGATTTCAGGAGCCTGTGTCCCGCCAGGCACTGGGCAAGAACCCAGAAAAGTGGCCACCGGTGTCTCAGAAACCATCACCGCTGAGGAAAGGGCTCTTCCATATTGGGGTGGTGATGGTTTCCAGGGTGTGGCACTTTTGGTGCACCTTCCAGCAAGAAAACCTGATAGGTACGCACTGTGATCTAAGCAGCACCCAGCACCCCACACGTGCCGGAGAGTGGGTGTAGACAGCCCCTCCAGAAATACCTTTAGAGCTTAAAATCCAAAGGGTTATTTTGAACCTGGCGGCTAGCTCTTGAGTCAGGGATGAGTCATGCAGGCTGTGGCTGAGAAGTGTGTAATTATATAAAGATGGAGGCTTCCACACCAAGCACATCTTCTCTCTTTTTGTTTTTTTGGGAGGAATTTAAGGCTGCTCAAGGCAGTGTCAGGGGCCCAGGCAGCTCCAGTGTTATCTGGGTCGAGCCTTAAAGGATAAACTCTTCTCCCCAGTTTTCTCCCCCTGAGGGGTTTGGCCCACCCTCAGTTGGTGCTGTGAGTGGGTCCCACTGGGAGCTCAGGGCTAGGATCTTTTGCTTTGAGACGCCCTTCCCCTCCCCTCAGTGTTGAAGCTTTGTTTATAAGCAGAGAAGAAGGCAGAGCTTTCCCTGCACAGAGCCTGGCTTAAGGACCAGTTTGAGGCCCAGGAGAGGTGGCCCAGGCCCTAGCCTCCCTCCTTTCCTGCCCCCACCCTCCCCTTGAGAATTCATGGAGTCACATCAGTAAACTCATGACTGAGGCTCCTGTGGGTAGATCATTTCCTGGGTTCTCAGAGCGTGACGTGCTATCAGGACAGCAGGGTAGTGTTCGTCTCCAGAGCACTCTCTCGGGAGACAAGAGCCAATCTGAGCCAAATGCAGGCGCAATTCTTACCCACTTGACTAACAGTCCTTACAGATGTCTCTACCATAGATTCACACTGAATGGCTTTTAGAATGTAATGGCCTATAACATCCACAGTTCTCGAGTGACTGTGGTCCCCAGGAAAGAGTCTGGTCCATTTAAGTCCTGTGAAAGGTGGTACTGCACCGCCCTTAGGTAGCCCCTTTTAGTTCCAAAGAAAGAAGAGCTGGGCTATGCAGCCCAAGGGAGCTGTGGTGATGGTGATGGTGATGGTGATAGTGATGGGCTGCCTCCTCAACTGCTCTTCTTGGCTCCCAGGGGTTATGAGACTCAGAGACTGTGTTCTTATTTGAGTGGCCAGGTCTTGAAGCAGATAACCTGGGTGGAGATAACAGTGCAGCAGCGGCTTCCTCCCCCTGCAGAGTCCCGCATAGCCTGCACAGAGGGTGTTGAGGCTGGTTCAAAGAAGCTAACAGTCCTAACAATACTTGGCTTCTGGCCAAGAACCAGAGCTGTTAGCTGGCCAGCCCCCAGCGTGCCTCTTCCCGTCAGCTGGCCTGTGCAGCCATCGTGGACCTGAGCTGCAATGCAGTGTGGGGACGAGGCCACTCTCCCTCCTGCAGCTGGGCTTTGTGAGTTTGAAATTTGGAAGCTGAGTGGCTGGTGTCCCCATTCATCAGAAACCCAACTGAGGGAGGCAGCTGGGGAAAATTCTGGAAGCGCTCAGGCCCTAAGGGCTTTCTGAGATTCCTTCTGGGGTGGGAAGAAGGAATCTGCTAGCGTGTGCGAGAAGACGGAGTGAGAAGCTGGTGGATGTTGAAAGAGCAGTTAGAACACTGGTGAGTTCCCCATTGCTCAGCGTTCCTCTGAAAGAACAGGGTGCCTCAATGCAGAGTCTCTAGTACCTGAAATGAGAAGTACCCACGTCTGCTCATGGCCAACATGTATGTCTCCTTTTCTGTTCCAAAGGGTGGAGCCCTGGTTTACATGGAGGGTACTTGCTGGAGCCCAGGAAAATGTGTCTTTAAGGGGAGTGTGTCTTAGAGGCAGACTAAGCCTATAAGCACCCAGCTTTCTCACCACGCTCTGTTTGACCGTGTTTCAGGACCAGACCCAAGGCACGCAAGCAAGGTGTGAGCCCAGCTGACATGTACCGGTGGAAGCTCTCATCCCATGAGCCCTGCAGTGCCACATGCACCACAGGTACTGAGGCTGGGACCACGGGGACACCTCCTCTGAGCCTGCCTTTATGGTGATCGGGCTTAGCTGGAGACTCCCGCATTCATGTGAAGTCCCAAGCCACCCCCAAAGAGCTTGCCTAGCTTGATCTGGGAGGTAGGGTGGGATGGCAGGAGTCGGGGAGAGATCACAAAAGCATCCTTGATCTCATGACCTGTTAGGTGACAATCAGGTCCAGGCCTCACTGGTTAGCCCTAATTATTCTCTGACACCTCAGGAGAGGGGCTTTTCAGAGTAGAGATGGGCATCTTCACTCTGCGGTTTTGCTCATACTGCATACTGGCCCTGACTGAAAACACACAACGCTGCCCTGTTCCTAACAAATTGGAAGCAAACAAACACCATACCCCATATCATACCCCAGTCTCTCGGGAAATTGCTACTGACCTCTGCCCACGACTACATTGTACCATGGCAAAGGTTCTTGTGGGATAAATGGAAAGGCACCATCTGCCTGGTCCAAATTCGTCCAGTGAATGCCATTTCTGCAGCCCTGCTGTGGGATTCTGAGGTAAGGCTGAAGCTGGTCCTAGCCCAGGAGCAGCCAGTCCACTGGCTCCAGCAGACAGATGAACCCTGAGACCCGTCTTTCACAGGGATGGCTTGTCAGGACCAAACATTTTAGCAGCTGTGTGGCCTCTGCTCTTGAAACCTGTTGAAACTGTGTATGGGCATGCTAGCCCATGGTCCTTCTAGCCATCCTGGCTGTGGGACCTACCATGTGCTGTGACTATGAGAACTTTCTGGAGGCTGGAGAGGTGACAACACTTGAGATGTCTCCAGGTTGAGGTAGCCCTGGTGGCAAGGTGCTTGATGAATGAGCCCCGGTAAGTGATGTCTTCAGGGAGAACATGACACCATTGTCTTTCAACACTTAGATGTACCCAGGTCAAGGAGCAGGGATGTTCTGTGCGTCCCACAGCCCAGAGCAGAAACAGGAAGAAAGGAAATAGGACAGGTGTGATACTGGGAAGGGATGAGCTTTGTCTCAGACAAAAGTGTCAGAAGGAGAGAGGCTCTGTGACCTTAAGAGGCACTGACCCATCTGAGTGACATGGAGTCCACACTGTGGACAATTCACTGCCTCAACACCTTCTGCCCTAACATCACTAGCTGTCTGGAAGACCTCGCTGTTCCCAGAGCTTAAATTTGCTATGTAAAACTGTAGCCATGCTGAAGAGGAGAGGCCAGGGTGTGGGATTTTCCAGATGTGAATGCACACAATGTCTGCAGATGTTCTGTAGAGAATCATGATTGCACCCACTTCTCTTCTCCTTCTCCAATGCTGAGATCTGCTTTTGAGGGTGTGCTGGGCTGTAGGGCCTGCCTTCTCTGTACCCTGAACCCCCAGCCATGGTAAAGATCTTAGGTTTGTCCTTTTGGAACAGCAATGTGGTCAGGTGGTCTTGGACTCGACTTGGGACTCAGGGTATAACTTCTAGACTGTCCCTCAGTCCCCCAAAGCACAGCATAGCTTCCCAGGAGCTAAGGGGACAGGTAGGATTGTTACTGAGGAGGGATAGCTGGTCTTGGCTATTTCATGTCTCAGGGCTTAAAGCACACTTCAGCTCAAGGCAAGGGCTCTGCGGTCAAGAAGTTTTAAGAAGCTTCACACTCAAGACAGATGTAAGGAAGAGGTGCCCAGAAAAGTTACATTTTGATCTTGTAGCCTTTCTGGAAATTTCCCATTCTGGGCATGAGCAATGGGGCCATGACAACTCTGGTGGCTCTGCTAGGTGGGACCTGGATTTTCTCCCATGTGTTTCCATTCCATGATGACAAACCAAAGCATAGCCAGGTACTTGGGGCAGCTGCACAAGTCCCCAGCCTGTCTGTATGTCCCTGAGTCCCAGAGCTAGTGTCTCTGAGGCCTGAAATGTTCCAAACAAGCCTGGCCAGGAAGCTGCTGACCTCCCCCAGCAGGCTGATGGCTGCACAGCCTAGTGCTGGCAGGGGAGGAACCAGTCGTTGCAGCCTGGCTTGGCCCTCATGGAATAAAAACAAAACAAAACACATATATGGGTTCTCCTCGGACTCCATGGTTCTGTTTGGGGTTGGGGTCTGGAGCAGCAGAGGGTGCCGAGGCTCTGACATCTCTGGACAGGTAGAACCATTGAAAACCCCCAAGATCTTCTTTCACATACAGTGCCACTGTGGCTTTCTCCAGCAGAGCAAAATCCTGGCATACCTTGCTCCAGAGTAGGGAATGCTCACCCTTTAGGGAGCCCATGTGCAGGCTTTCTCTGATGTGCAGGAAGCAGCCTGAGGGAGGAAGGAGAGGAGGTATGGTTTTGTGTGTATGTGTGTGTGTGTGTGTGTGTGTGTGTGTGTGTGTGTGTGTGTGTACGTACGCGCGTGACCCTTCATATTCTCTTGGTATTTTAGAATTCAGGAATCCCAGAAAAAGCCACACAAATAGTTAAAGGCATTTGGAGGTGCTGGTTGGGAGACCCTCAATAAGAGCTGAGGCCCCTAATCTGATGTTTGGGGGCAGGGCTGTTTTGCTGCCATGATTTGGTTTTTCACCTGCTTGCCTGCTCATCTGCCATAAATGGTCTCCATCAGACAAATGCGCTTAGGGTATCTGGCTTTAACAGACTCTGCCTCTGGAAGACCATCTAGGTTTGTGGCAGGTGAGCTAGATGCCTGGGCTGGGCTGGAGGGGCTGGGCAAAGAAAGAGGTCTGATCCCACAGAGCTTTCCTGCTCCCCACTCTAGCATTTCACCACCCCCAACCCAAGAAGCAGAGCTTGGAGTGATCATGTGACCCATTCCAAGACCACAAGGCTCACCCTATATCTGTTGGTGTCCAAGGTATTCCCTGTTAACCACACAGTTTACAGACCCTTCCCTTTCCCCGAATCTAGGAGTCATGTCCACCTATGCCATGTGTGTTCGCTATGATGGTGTTGAAGTGGATGACAGCTACTGCGATGCCCTCACCCGTCCTGAGCCTGTCCACGAATTCTGCGCTGGGAGGGAGTGCCAGCCCAGGTACCTGTCCTGGAGCACCAAGCTGGGAGTCAGGATGAGTGAGCAAGTGTGTGTGTGTGTGTGCCTGTGTGTGCCTGTGTGTGTGTGCACACATGCGAACAGGTGTGTTCACACTAGGGCTCTGCTGTGAACTGAGCTGTGAGGCTGTGTGTGTGGGTCAGAGCAGAGCACACGGGATGGTGACTAAACATTACACCATAGGTTTTCTTCCACATTATTCTCTATACCAGAGGGGTATCTATGCACAGAGGCTGACCTGTGCAGGTGGCATCTCTGTAAGCTAAGAAGGATTACCTGGGAAACAAGTGGAGCCCCATCTTTCTAGCCCCCTGTCTCTTATCTTCTCTTCAAGGCAGAGGCAGGGCCTGGGTGTCACTTCCAGGGAGCTATGTAGTTCTTGCTCCCTAGCATGGCCACACTCTATTTTTCCTTCTGGCTGCTATATATGGACAGTTGTTCCTATATCTGGCCTGTTCCTGTGTGGAACACACCACAGAGCTGACCTGTACTTGATTTAGAGTCTTCTCCAAGTGTGTCTTCTCAGAGGACCTGCATGGAGAACTCCAGCCTTTTATGACCTCACTCGGTATGGAAAGTAGACCTGGGTGGTCATCCTGTACACTGGACAGGCCATTCTCTGGCTATGCAGCTAGACTCACATGCTTGGATCCATCTTTGCTCAGGAAGAATCAAATGTCCAGAGGAGGCCACAGTCACCTGTGTGTCCCAGCAGGGCAAGCAAGGCCTGGGGCTCTAGGATACTGGAGTATGAACATAAAGGGTGGCAAATGTGAAAGACGTGAAGCAGAGGACAGAAGGGACAAAGGAAGAAAGACTGGGGGTGAGCATAGGTGAACGTAGCCAGGTCCCCGAAGACTATGGACACTTGCAGGATACTCATCCAACGTTCCACTAACATTGTCAAACACTGGGTTAACATGGGCACAGTCCACACTGGCAGGTCTCATCTCCTTCCAGTCTGGTTTGGCCTGTGTGATTTGGGGCCACTGAAGGCTGTCCTCGATCCTGAGGCAGGTGGGAGACCAGCAGCTGGAGTGAGTGCTCACGTACCTGTGGTGAGGGCCATCAGTTCCGCATCGTGCGCTGCTGGAAGATGCTGTCCCCTGGATTTGACAGCTCCGTGTACAGTGACCTCTGTGAAGCCACGGAGGCTGTCCGGCCGGAGGAACGCAAGACATGCCGCAACCCAGCCTGCGGACCACAGTGGGAGATGTCTGAGTGGTCAGAGGTGAGCATCTACAGACGCTGGGGTGGTAGCCTGTTCCTGAGAACAGATGTGCCATGATGCTTCTCGCCCTGACTTCCTCGTAGTGCACTGCCAAGTGTGGAGAGCGCAGTGTAGTGACCAGAGACATCCGCTGTTCCGAGGACGAGAAACTGTGTGACCCCAGCACCAAGCCTGTGGGAGAGAAGAACTGCACTGGGCCTCCCTGTGACCGCCAGTGGACTGTCTCGGACTGGGGACCGGTGAGGGCAAGGTTCAGGATACGGGCCTAGCTATTTCTGTAATTACAACAGAAATGGTACCCTGACCTGAGGGCTCTGCTTTGCCTTAGTTTTCTCATCTATGTGGAGTAAAGAGACAAGAGAAGAAGAGTATAATAACCTCCCTTCCACTCGTGTAGGGACTCAAACCCTTGTCCAGAAACAAGAGTGGACATCATCACCCCATTAATGACCTCTCTGTCTCCACCTCTCCTGACTCCATCTCTCCTTGTCTCTGTATCTCTCTTGCATGCCTTTCCCTGTCCCCATCTCTCTGCAGTTTTTTTCTCCCTGTCTCTGACTCTCCATGCCTGTTTTCCCTTCCTATCTCTGTCTCCATCTGTCTCTCTCATCTGGAACAGAGTTGCTCATATGCCAGGTAGGGTCCTCTCCGGTGGTGGGGGCTTAGGTGACCTTTTGAGCTGTGCTTTTCTCTGTGTGTGTTTTGCACCGAGCATGTTATTTCTGTAATTAGAACAGAAATGTTATTTAAAAAGTGGTTGCCATGGGAACTGCTTCGCACACTGCCCTAGACTAAGCTGTTTCTTTTATTTGGGGATGCTGCAGGTTGGGGGGCTTGTGGAATGGCCCCTGTTATCTTACCAGCTCCTGTCACTCCCTCTTGCAGTGCAGTGGGAGCTGTGGACAGGGCCGCACTATCAGGCATGTGTACTGTAAGACCAGCGATGGACGGGTAGTTCCCGAGTCTCAGTGCCAGACAGAGACAAAGCCTCTGGCTATCCACCCCTGTGGGGACAAGAACTGCCCAGCACACTGGCTGGCTCAAGACTGGGAAAGGGTGAGTGCCCAGGGGCCTGACTAGGGCCGATGGGGGTCTCTTGGGGGATGAGGGAGAATCTGCCTGAGTGTCAATGGCTGGTCACAATGAATAACTCATAACACACCTAGGAAGAACACTTGACTAACAATTTACTTGGAAAAAAGCCAAAAAGATAGTAAAACCATTTCCTGTCTCCTCCCTTAGGGGTGTCTGCAGGTCCTCCAGTGTCTTCTTGCTGGGCCCTGTTCTGGGAGACACAAAGCCAGAGACAGGGTGACCGGCTGCAGGCACTTTCAGTGCATGGGGCCTTGATGACCTTTTGCTATCTCAACCTTTGTCTTCCTTCTGTCTCAGCCTGTCATTGTCACCAACTTGCCATTTCGGACAATTGCTCTCAGTCAATGGTTTCCGGCAGGGCCACTATTAACTAAATAATCTTGAGCCAAATTGCTTTCTGCAGAATTGATTTTGGCCTGATCATCCTTGGGCAAATTACATTAGCCAATTTGTTTCAAAACAGATGGTTCGGGGGCCCAATTGCTTTTGATCAAATCTGGATGGGGCCAAATGGTTAATGAACAAAGAGTTTTCAGCCAATCCCCCAGCTGAGAGTGCTTAGCCTCTCACCCCGTATCACTGACCAGTCCTTGACTTCCAGAAGGGCTGTGGTCCTGGTTCTGGTTCCCTGAGCTTCTGGCTACTGACCTATCCTGTTTGGCCCTTCTCAGTGCAATACCACCTGTGGGCGTGGTGTGAAAAAGCGGTTAGTTCTCTGCATGGAGCTGGCCAACGGAAAGCCTCAGATCCGCAGTGGCCCTGAATGCGGGTTAGCCAGGAAGCCCCCTGAGGAGAGCACGTGCTTCGAGAGGCCTTGCTTCAAGTGGTACACCAGCCCCTGGTCAGAGGTGAGCACCCAGCAAGCCCCGCTGAGACTGCTTTAGATGAGGCCTGGGCTCTGATCCTGCCACAGAACGTCCATCTCGGTCAATGTCTGTGGAGCCTTCTTCCCTGTTCAGTCAGTCAAGGTGCTTGTCCCTGGATGCTTCTAGATTAGCTGGAAGAGAGCCAGCCAGAAGTCTTTTCTGATCTTACCTAGGTGTCCCTGCAACTCATTTTGTGGGCCTGTCTGGGCCTGGTTACTTCTGGCTTAAAGTTGAAGCTTGTAAGTGGTGTGTTTGGTATCTCTCAAGGATAGTCCAACTCCTATAGACACAGAGGGTAATAAGATTGGCTGAGGCATGGCTAAGGCAGGGACGTGAGACTTGAGCACACAGGTGGCAGGACGTGAGCTCTAGGTTAAGACACTGAGCCAGTGGGCCAAAGAGCAAGCTTTCCTGGCTAGGTAGGACAGAGCTGAGCTCTCATCTCTGAAGCAAGAACAGAGAGCCCTCACCTGTTAGAGGTCACTGAGGGCAGCTGTGGCCCAGCACTTGTCACATATCTCTTTTCCAAATGGCACTTATGGAGAGGAAGAAACCGAAGTTGAGAGAGCTTTCCAACATGGGGGGCAGAGTTTAAGGGGCCCAGGAGTAGCCTCAACTTTCAGGCTAGTTATGCACAGGCAGAGAGGCAGTGAGTAACAGAGAGGGATGGGAGGGGCTCCCACCCATGGGGTGGGAGGGGCTCGCTGTTTAGCCTCTGATTGGCACAGCAGTAACTGCACCTCTGGTTCTCAGGCCATTGCCTTCTCTATGTCCATCCCATAGCGTGTCTGTCCTGTGTAAAGACATGCGGAGTTCAGAGCCATCTTTAAGTTTCTCTTGTCAGGCTGAGGACAGGACTCATGTGGCCAGGCTGGGCAGCACAGTGTTTCCAGCTGCCTGTGGCTTGGGCCTTACATAGGTCAATTCTGAATGCTTAGGAACAGTGTGGAGTTATGGATGGGGCCTGGACCCCAAAGCCTTCCTTCACTATGGTGTTCTATAGTGTCCAAGAGCCCAACGTATACGTCCTCTCCAGGTTCAGCTGCTGGAATGGGTAGGTTACAAAGCCAAGACTTGAAAGTCCAAGGGCTCTGTGGGGTGAGGCCCCAGTAGCTGCCCTTCTCAAGCAGAGGCGTAGGAACTCCAGGGTTCTTCTCTACACACACACACACACACACACACACACACACACACACACACACACACACTGTGGTGTCCACCAATGAACATCACTGCCAAGGTAAGAAGGAAGGAAGGTAGGGCTGTGGTTGACTAGAGAGGGTGCGTGGTAGAGCTCGAGGACCAGCAAGCATGATTAGGGGAAGCAGGTAGAGGGAGGGAGGGAGACTCTCAGGTGTCTCTGGAGTGAAGGTCCCCTCTGAACTGACTGAACCTAGCCAGAGGTCTGGCTGTGACCTGGGGAGCCCAGTGACTCCTGTACTTTAAGAAGAACACCGGTCTCAGGGTGGCTGTGTAGCCAGAGCCGGGCACCATGTTGGTCAATGGGAAGGGAGGAGAAGAAATAAGGGGGTCCCCAAAGTAGCCATGAGGGAGGGGTGCTTCCCATATTTCCCTGATGAGAGAGGAGCAGACTGGAGCACATGAGTGGTGGACATGTACTGTCCTTTCAGCCTCTGGCTGGGGCAGTGCCATTCTCTATGGCTGCCACCTCACGATGCATCAGCTCAGTGCTTTTCCCATCCAGCCATTCTGTTCCATGCACTTTCCAGGGACAGACAAGCAGGTTCTAGGGCCTGCCAGGAGCCCACTTATCTTTAGGGAATCTGCAGAGGTGAACTATCCCCTCTGCCTGTGCCAAGCCAGCCTCTCCTCTTCTCAGGGAGGGTGAGCAGGCAGGTGGCCTCACGTCAGCCTTCATCAGCTCCTCTGTGTCTGGTAACCAGGCAAGGAGTGAGCCTGGGGCAGGGGCCTCCCCATACCTCAGGTCTAGGCATGCCCGGGTGATGCGGGGTCACTACATCAGGGAACCACTGCCTGCAGGATCTTGGCAGGGGGATAGCAGGGTAATTGGGGTCAGCAGATGTCCCTGGTATTCTGGGTAACTCAGCAGGCTTTCTGAGGGGAACATCTGGACTCAGAGTGATGGCTCTGGATGTTGCATTGATTGGTCCATGGCAAACCCTCTGTGTCACTAATCTGAGACAGATGGAACTTGAGCACTCAGGAGGTCACAGTCGGAGCAGGAGGGGCCACCCTCTCACTGTGAGGCTGGGAAAACTGAGGCAAAGCAGCCAGATGGTGCCTTTCCTTCAGCTACCCCTACTCAGTCCCAGCTCCAGCTTGAGGTTCCAAGGAACTGCTGTGTCCTTGCCAGCCTGTGGGATGGTCATGGCACAGAAGGACAGGTCCTGGGTGATGTGATTCTCTGTCTCTGTCACTATGGGGAGCCTTGTTATGCACCTGTCTGTCTGTCTATCTGTCCCACACCAGTGCACCAAAACATGTGGGGTAGGTGTGAGGATGCGAGACGTGAAGTGTTACCAGGGAACCGACATTGTCCGTGGATGTGACCCACTGGTGAAGCCTGTTGGCCGACAGGCTTGTGACTTGCAGCCATGCCCCACAGAGCCCCCAGGTGAGAAGGAAGAGGCTGGGGACAGGGCATGGGGGGTATCTAGAGGAACTGTGGTGAGAGCCAGGGTCTAGAGAACCAATAGACATCAGCCGGGGAAGCATCTAGAGAGACACATAGGTGTGTCTTCAGGAGGTCTTCTCTGAGGGGGATGCCTAGCTGAGGTTCAGAACCCCCCACAGAGACCTGTGTACTGGAAAAGGCACTGACCAAAAATGTGGTTGGGGAAGCTGTGGGACCAGGAACCAAGATAGCCTGGTCTGAGCAGCAGGTACTGACTCCCAGGAGGCCGGGAGGGTCTCAGGCAAGGTCTCTGGCTTGGGCACCTGGAAAGACAGACAAAGTCCAGTTTCCAAAGTTGATGCCAAATGTAGGGGAAGGTGAATTCTACTTTGGGAATACTAAGGAAAGGGGAGAGGAACCCACGGGCCCTGGAGGTGTTAGGACTTTTCAGAAGGGATCAGGGACTCTCCCAAATCCTAGGGTTTTGCTCCTTTGTGATCAGATCAAATCACTTAGTGGGATCTCCACTTTCCTCAAGAGGGGTTTAGATTAGAATAGGGATAGCTGAGATGTGGGTGGAGATCTGTAGTAGCTGGGGTCCTCTGGACCAAGACTGGGGGGGGGTTTCTGTTGACCTGTTCATAAAGTGGCAGCTGGGCTGATCTTAGTGAGCTCCTGCTTTTGTGAAGATAATATGGCAAGAGTTGGGACCCTGGGAGCTGTTTTTCCATTGGTCTTCCAGCATTTAATCCTTCCCTTTTGTACTGTGTCCCATCTCCAGATGACAGCTGCCAGGACCAGCCAGGCACCAACTGTGCACTGGCAATCAAAGTGAACCTCTGTGGCCACTGGTATTACAGCAAAGCCTGCTGTCGCTCCTGCAGGCCCCCCCATTCCTAGCTGCTGCTGCTGCAGCCCCTGAGATATAAGCACGCTATCCTGGGGCTTCCTTGGACACCCACTCTGCAGGGGATGCTGAACTGTGAAGATGTGACACAGGGCACAACTGACAAGAAGGGACTTCTCAGATGGAGCCACCCTGCTGCGGAAGCTGCACATGCACTCCCAGGATCCTGTGTCTGTGCCCATCCCAGAGGGCTCAGAGTCCAGAAGCCAGAGGAAGCAGTACCTGCCCATTTCTCAGACTCAACTCTGATGTGACAGAACCCTCTCAAGGTGACCTGCAGGTGCCACAGGAAGGACAGAGTCTCGTTTCTTTGGCTGTCTTGGGTAAGGAGAAGCCTTGGGTCAGCTGAGGAGGCCAGGCTGCCCTGTCTCTGGAAGTACTGAAGGTACCCCTTCCTATGGCATTAGTGCCACTGTCCCCTCCCAGAGTTCCTGTGCTAGATGGGAGGGACGGCCCGTGTTCCTGGGTGTCTCTGCCAGCCTCCTCACTACTTACTGGTGCATGTTAATAAAGTGGCTGTATTTATGGGAGCATACTGGGGTTTCTGTCACTTTGGGCAAAAATGGTGGGTAGCCTCAGGGACTGTATAAGTTTTTTGCTAGACAGCAGGTGCACAGATGGGTAGGGCAGTCGGGTATAAAAAGTAGACAAAAGGCAGCCAGAGGAGCGGGGAGTGTACAAGGAGAGGCTTGTGGGCAGCAGGACAGGGGTGAGGTAGACATTGGCATGAATCTCCTGCCATATTTAGCTGTCCTGGGTCTGGGGCTCATTGTGCAGATGGAACACAGGGCTACAGGAATGCTGGGGGAGCAGATGGCACATGCAGGCTGCAAGGTACAGGATAGGGCTTCCAAGAGCGCCTACAGCTGGGCTCCTCTGGTCTTCTGGCATTTCATCAGGTTTCATCTACGGCCATCTACTACTCTCAAGGCTTATCCTCAGGGCTGAGTGCGCAGCTTCCCACATAGGGGGGCCTTCTAGTGGGTGCAGAGACACAAGGGGCCTATGGGGGGTGCTGCTTCAGACTGGTTTTTCTTGAGTGAAAGAAAATGGAAAACAGCGCGCGCGCACGCGCGCACACACACACACACACAGCCCCAGGGAGGTGAGGAGGACCGGGCTGAATCTGAGATGAGCAGGGTTAGTTAGCCTCAGCATCCTGGAGGAATCCTTTGGCTGAGATAGTAGGGAGGCTGGTGGCCTCTCCTGTGCTTTGTAGTCACTCTGCCCAGGACAGGTCTGCCAAAGAACTTTGCTTCTGAAGGGCTTAGTGTTTTGGGGGAAGTTGAGGCAGCAACATAGCCTAGTACATTGTTGCTTTTGTGTGTGCCTGTACCACCGAGGCTGAAACAGGGGGGCTGTTCCTAGAGATTTTATTTTAAGCCCCCCAAATCCAGGAGTTAATGGGTTGGGAGACGGAAGTGCTTCAGGTCACCAGCTGGACTCAGAGCAGTGTCTGTGTGTCTCAGGGACTGAAGCCTCAGCCACACCTGAGTCCCACTACTACCCCTCCACGCTCCTTCCCTTCCTGATTTCCTCCTTCTCGACTTCATCCCACACTCTTTCCTGTTGGCCTTTACTGTGCAGCTCTTATGCCAGGCTCTGTGTCAGGTATGCCACCAGCAATGTCTGGTTTCATTTTTCTGAGGTGGATATCATCAGTGTGCAACTATGCTGATGTAAGATCAGAGACAGTCAGCCACTTGTCCCCAAGAAACACAGCCCATCACATTCAATCTGTTCTTCTGATTGGTTAACAGCAATCATGAAAACCCCTGGGAATGGGGAAACAAAGGTGGCTTGTTACGATGCCCCCTTTGCCTAAGAACTATTCTCAGCAGCTTGATCTGGGAAGGTGGACTCCATCTGCTTCCAGGGAGAGTCTGTGCCTGAAGGTGCCCAGTGGACGGACGAACAAGCAGCCACGCACCATGCTGTGGGAAACAAATTTATTGGCTTTTGCTTTTTCAGGGTGCTGTGTGGGTCCCTGGCAAGTCCCATGGTGGTGTTGAGTGGCAGGGACAGATGCTTAATTCACTTTGAAGATGTTTATGGATCTATACAGAGATGGTGGAGGTTTAAAAAAAGGGGGAGAGATAGGAGGCAAAGACAGAACAGCCCAGAGCACCCCTCCCTACCTCACCCATACCCCAAGCAATGCAAAGGACAGATGCCACAGGATGGAATGGGACAAAGGACATAGAGGGGGGAAAAGTAGGCTAGGACTGTCTGTGATTCTAAGGTGGATTCCACTAGCAAGACCAAACTGAGGAAGGAAAAAGAAAAGGAGAAGGAATTCAGGATGCCAAAGACAGTAGATCCTCACTGGCATGGTTCAGCTGCCTGTAATAAGTGTGGAGGTCTCTGGCTCAGGGGTGGCCACTGTCCTACAGGAAGGCACCTTCATGGGGACACTTGCTACTGTCTGGAGCGCCATGGCAGGGCCTGAGCAGAAAGGAAATTGAGGCTATGCTGCCAAGAATGGTGTCTCTTTTCAGAGCAGGAGAACTACGTTCCTGATGGCTAGGGCCCTGGGCTTAGAGCATCTTGGTCACCTGACACGGATTTCTCAGACAGTTGAAGGCTTGGAGCAGCTTGGGTAGAGACAGGACTTTCATACAGGGGCAGCAAGCTCTGGCTGTCTGGACCTGGGGTGCCTCATTCTGAGCATTAAACAGGAAGTGGGTGGTCTATAGCTCAGCTTCCCCTAAGGACCTCAGTACCAACTGAGGACCAGGGTTCAAAGGGCTTTCTGCAGCCAGTCTCCCCATCCCCCCAAAGTACATGCATGGGGAGGCAAGCCCATGAATAGGATGGCTTGCCTAAGAGTCACAGCAAGTCGACACCTGAGACCTCTAGTGCATAGCTGGGCCACCTCCAGTGCTTCCACAACCTAGCTGGATGTGTCTCTCACTTGTCTGGGTGTAGGGCTAAGTGCCGGATGTGTACATTTTAGTGTCATCCCTCCCGGAGCAGGGGTGTCTGTGCCTATGCCTCTTCTTTCAGCAAAAAGCAGATTGGGCAGAGCAAGTGTCCACACTGATGACTCCTAAGCTCTCCCTGCTTACAGGGAGATTTGCCCATCTTGGAGGAGGCCAGAGCAACGGGCATCTCAAGCTTGTGTCAGGTGCTTGGCATCGAGGTTCAGGAGCGTGAGACAGAGAGGCTGGGGGAAGGAGAGAAGGATGGGAAAGACAGAGGCTGGGGGAAGGAGTGAAGAGAGAACGGAGAGAAGGATGGGAAAGACAGAGGCTGGGGGAAGGAGTGAAGAGAGAACGGAGAGAAGGATGAGAAAGAGGCTGGGGGAAGGAGTGAAGAGAGAACGGAGAGAAGGATGGGAAAGACAGAGGCTGGGGGAAGGAGTGAAGAGAGAACGGAGAGAAGGATGGGAAAGACAGAGGCTGGGGGAAGGAGTGAAGAGAACGGAGAGAAGGATGGGAAAGACAGAGGCTGGGGGAAGGAGTGAAGAGAACGGAGAGAAGGATGGGAAAGACAGAGGCTGGGGGAAGGAGTGAAGAGAGAACAGAGAGAAGGATGGGAAAGCGGAGACAGGGTGAAGGGACAGAATATTTATTTGGTCCATAGTCTCTAGGGAAGGTTCATGCTTGTAGGGCCATGGGCAACCAGCAAGGCCACTGCTTCCTTAAGCAGGAGGAAGCCCAAGGCCTGGTGAGGAACTGACAGGGAGGACCATGAAGCCAGAGACAGGCAAGTTGCTAGGGTTGACATTATCCATCTTCTCACTTCCTGGAAATAGGACCTGGCCCCTGGGCCCCAACACAGCCTTACCTTACCCTCCTGTCCCCTGCTGCCCTTCTTGTGCCAGCTGTCCCTACTCACAGCTGCCACATCTGGTTCACTGGGCTTTATCCTTGTAGAGGGCCCAGGGGTTCCTCATTCCAGGAGCCCCTAGGACAAGGATACGGGGAAGACTGACTGAGCAGAGGTCTGGAGTTGGGGCCAGGGTGTGCCGTGGGTATCCTGTCATGACCTCAGGACCCAGGGCTGGGCGCCTCGGCAGGATAGAGGCCTGTCACACGTCAGTGCTTACACTGCGGCTTCGGGAAAAGGCCTCCCGCATGGCAGAGAGGCGGTTGGGGTTGAGCGCCTGCAGGCCTCCGAAGCTTGCAGAGGGCAGCTCCACATCTTCCTGGCTGATGCTTTTGTAGGCCACACGCCCCCCGCCGTTGCGCACACCCTCAAAGTCTTCGTCCTCTGGCTCCTGCAGGAAGAAGGTGGGCGGCTCGTAGTGGGAGCAGCTGCGGCAGAGGGCCCGGGCCTGCGGGGACTTTTGGCTGAAAGAGGTGGTGGCAGCTGGGTAGAGAGCAGGCCCGTTGGTCAACACGAGGTTGCGGTTGGAATGCAGGGGCGGCAGGTGGGAATGCACAGCGAAGTCGGGTTCCTCCTCGTCCTCCTCGGATTCGTCCTTCTTGCAGCAGTAATACTGTATGTAGGCAGAGGACCCGGGTGACCACAGTGCACTCCCCACCAGTGTCCATTGGAAGGTGGCCCTTCTCAGTCACCTCCAGCTGCTCCACCACCACTCAGCATCTACCCCCACCCACTTGGAGTTGAGGTCCCTGCGTTATGTCACTTATTTATCTCACCCACACAGCTGGATGTAACTCTAACTTCCATTTTGCAGGCAGATAAACTGAGGCACACATGGGTAAGAAACCTGAGAGTGGGCAGAACTGAATAAGCTGTTTCATATCCTAGAGTCCAGTCACAGGCACTGGGTGTGCTTTGCACACAGGTTACCCCTCCTCTTGGGAAGACATGGGACCTCAAAAACCTCTAGAGCTCTGGTAGGGAAGGGTATGCAAGACAACACGCCGTTCGCTGCTGCCATCCTAGAGGGCTGCATGTCACTGGCTAAGTCCTTGGTGCTCTCTGAGCCTTAGCCAAAGCCGTCAGTGAGCTGGATAGCTGACCACTGAACAGCACAGCCATACTCTATCCCCACTGCAGAGCTTTTCCCCTGAAGTCTGGCTGTACCCTCCTGCACTCTATCCTACACCCTGGTCAGATGGCTTCCTCTGCAGAGCCACCCTTCAGGCTCCACTCAAACCCGGTCCCCTTCCCCATCCCTTGGGAGTACCTGAAGCCGACAGTAGCACAGAACAGCGATGATACAGAGCAGAATCACAGTTGCCAAGATGCCCCCAGTGATGACCACAGTCCCGGCTGTCATCCGCCCACTTCTCCATCAACAGCCTGCAACAGACACCATAGGCCACAGCATTGTTAGTGCCTCTATGCAAAGCCACTAGTCTACTCTCTACAAGACCATCAAGAGGGAGAAGGCAATCCCCCAGAATGTGTTCACCACAGACTAGGCATCCGCCTGGGACGGGCAGGTGGGAGGAGACTCCGAGCCTCCAAGCCCTGCTCCACCTCTTAGTCTCAGCTTCCCTGTTTGTAAAAGGTGAATGCTAATAGCCTGACATTGAAGTTTGTTTAATTTTTATGTGTATGAGTTTTTGCCTGCATGTATGTCTGTGCACAATGTGTGCTGATGAAGACTGTAAGGCTTCAGATCCCCTGGGACTTGAGTGACAGACAGCTGTTAGCTGCTGTGTGGGTTCTGAGAGCCAGGGTCCTGTGGAAGAGTTACTGGTGCCCTTAACCACGGAGCCAACTCTCCAGCCCCTGACCTGAAATTCTCTCTCTCTCTCTCTCTCTCTCTCTCTCTTTCTCTCTCTGTGTGTGTGTGTGTGCGCGCGCGCGCGTGCACGTGTGTGCACGTGTACATGTGTGTACATGGCATGTCAGTGTGGAGGCCACAGGTCAATATCAGTTGTCTTCATCTGTCCCTACTTTACTTTTGGAGACATCACTTACTGAGCCTGAGGCTCACTGATTGGCTAGCTGCTGGCCAATGAGCTCTTGTGTCTGATTCCCCAGTGCTGGAGCTCCAGATGTGTGCCATCATACTGTGTTTTCCCATAAGTGCTAGGAAGTGGAATCCAGGTCCTTATACATGTAAGGCAAGCGTTTTTACTGACTGAGCCATCCTGAGTCCAACAGCAAAGCTTTCCTGAGCGTGTCTTTTAGCATTAGCTTTAATAATCTCCCTTCCAGCCTAGCTCGACACTCCCACTTAAAAAAAATGTACCCAATGCAGGGCCTGGTGGCATATATGTGTGATCACAACAGGGAGACGGAGGCAGGAGGGTCAGGAGTTGGAAGTGATCTCCAGCAACATAGCAACTCTGAGGTCACCCTGGAATACATGAGACCCTGTCTCAAAAACAAGCAAATAAGTGCCAGACACAGTTCAGCCGAATGCTGGCTTCAGACCTGGCGGATCTGGCTCTTTGCCTATTTTCCCACATTCATACACCTTCTTCTGTGGTGTAATTTCTGACATATCGCACCATTTAACAGAGCCAATCCCGGTAATATATTTAGTGACAGTAAAATGCACAGCACATAATTTCACCAGTTGTCCTGCCTCTGTCTAGCTGTGCATGGTTATGTGTTGGTTGTGATACATGTATGTGCTGTGTGAGGGCAGAGGTCCATCTGCCATAGTCTTTACTAGGAGCTATCCATCTTGGTTTTGTTTTCCCACTTAAAATTTTTATAACATCTATTTATTTGTGTGCACACATCATTTGGAGATCAGAGAACAAACTTTGGGAGTCAACTCTCTCCTACCATGTGTGTCCACAGATGGAACTGGGTTGCCACACACATCTCCACCTGCTGAGCCTCCTTGACAGCCTCAGGTGTGTGTGGGGGAGGCGGGGAGAGTTGTTTGGTTTTATTTTGTTTCGACAGGTTCTGTCACTGGCTTGGCACTTGCCAAGTAGTTGGAATGGCTGGCCAACATGCCCTCCCCTGCCTGTCTACCTCTCCCCACCTCCCCAGTGCTGGGATTACAAAAGCATACCACTTCTGGCTTTTTCATTTTGTTTTGTTTTGGTTGTGTGTGTGTGTCTGTGTGAGCAGCAAACATTGATTGAGCCATCTTTTCAGTCCTATTTTCACCATTGTGTGTCCAGTTTAATGCCACAAGTAGATTTTCTTTCTCTCTCTCTTTCTTTCTTTCTTTCTTTCTTTCTTTCTTTCTTTCTTTCTTTCTTTCTTTCTTTCTTTCTTTCTTTTCATCTCATGAGACTAGGAAAAAAAACCAATTTCTTTTTATTTAGAAAATTTATATTTAGAAAAATATATTCCCGGTGACGTTACAGGGACGTGATGGGGATCCACAAAACCAACCCCGATGACTTTCTCAGGACAAATTCTTAGAAGACAGATCTCTGCTGCCCTGGTGGCATGAGCTCTTCACTGCAGGGAGCACACAGCCTGCGTTCTATGTACCTCTTGCAGGGCTCATCCCACAGGTGGGGCCTGTGCTGAGTGACAGCCTCACCTGCTGTCACAGTCTTCCCTTCCTCTGTTGCCAGGCAACCTTTCCCATCTTGGCCAGTGCCATTTGAAGTAAGACTTTCCAGTTTCTCACAGTCCTTCCATCTTCCGGGACTCTCTCTGACCAGCCCTGTACCTGGGCAAGCTTAGCCCTTCCTCCACTCCTAAGTCTCTGGTTTTTCAGAGAGCATGGGAGATGACATGGAGGGAGTGACCAGAATATTTAAAGGGAAAGCCAGCATATCTCAATCTACCCATAAACACTTCTGTTCAGATGACAGGGGGCACTCAGAAAAGTCTCTCCTCTGCTTGGCCTCTTCGTTCTCTGTGATGCCATTCTTACAATGGACTGCTCGAGTTAGGACCCATGTGTGTTACAACCTTCCATTCCAGAGTTCTCAACCGCCCTACCATTGCCTTTGTTTCACGTGACTAGAAAAGAAATGGAACTGTCCACCTCACAGGACTTCCCATGTATTAGAGATGGCCTATTTCCTCGTGTGACAGTTAAGAGGTCCTTCAATGGCCGCTTGGAACTCTAAGCTGGCCTCCTGATGCATCAGGAGATGCCTGCCATCGTTTCCCCTTCTTGTGACATTGCGTTGACGATGGTTCGGCCTGGTTCTTTCATCATGGGATTTCCCTCCCAGCTGCTACTCTTCCAGCAATATCACAGCAAACACACAACAGCCGTCTCCCCAAGGTTCATTTCTCTCAAGCTATTTACTCGGATTCTTCCGGATAAAGGTAAAAGAGCCTGCTGAGCTGGTGATTACAAAGCCTCATCTGAAGGCGGAAGGGCATCCATGCCTAGTTCTTACCCCATCACCTCCTAGAGGGGCCCTAGCTTCCCAGTCTCACTGCAGCATGGCTGATCGTTGGATGGGTTTCCACCGACTGAAGTCAGTTTTCCCGTTGTCTGAGGGGGACTGTAGGCTTGGAGACCTCTCTGTGGTTATTGCTGTGCCATCCTGGAGACCTCATGAGCCCTTGGTGGAGTTTTCCAGGATGGTACTCACCGTCTCAATGTTCACAGCAACCAGAGTCTAGGGTCTTTTATTACAAATGAACTCATTAATTAATTTGTGTGCGTGCCTCATTCCCTTGAGACTGGGTTGCTCACTGAACCTGGAGCTCATTATTTATTTTCTAGGCTGGGGACCAAGACATGGTGACCTCCTGTCTTCAACCCAGTACAAAGGCTATAGGTGCAGGGCCATACCCCCAGCACTTTACACAGGGGCTGGAGTTCCTAAGCCCAGCTCTTACCCACTGAACCTTCCCCCAGCTCAGTGCTTTTACCTTAGTGGTTTTGAAACCCAGCCTCAGACCCCCCCCAAGCCTCCTGACTCTACTGACCAAGTGCTGAGACTGCAGCAGGCACCTCCCGCCAACACACTTTATGTTTTCAGAAGTAAGGATCTAAGCCCCATGAGTATTTACATCTAAACGCTGGGATTCTGTTTCTTGGTTTGAGTTTTTATTCATTAAAATTTAATCTTTACTTCTCTTTTAATAACCTAAATTTACTTGCTCTACCCCTTGTATCTGTAGCAATTTTAAAATGGCAATGTTAGGATCCCCACTGAAGCCTCCTGAAAGGCCACCATTTGTCTCTCTCTGTGTTTGTTCCCACGGGGATAGAGTCGAAGCCAAAGACTTTCAAAGTCCCCACAAGCAATTCTTAACAGTGGCTCCCCACTGACTCCACACTCAGGTTTATTTTCTTCTCATTTGTTTTTAGCCTAAAAATTGCTTTTCAATTATAGAAAGTGATTGGTCCTACAGACCCCAACACAAATCCAGGTGCATTTGAAGTGTGTCTTCCCTTCCTTCCTTTCCTTCCTTCCTTCCTTCCTTCCTTCCTTCCTTCCTTCCTTCCTTCCTTCCTTCCTTCCTTTCCCTTCCTTCCTTCCTTCCTTCCTTCCTTCCTTCCTTCCTTCCTTCCTTTCCTTCCTTCCTTCCTTCCTTCCTTCCTTCCTTCCTTCCTTCCATCCTCTGCTCTGCCCTGGAAGCAACAACCTGTCTCAGCTCTGCTTTTCCCCTTCCACAGTCTTGTCCTAAGCACACACATCCATGCGCACACACTAACACTTTCCTCTTCTCTTTTCAAAGAAGCTGCTGTTAAGACATGTTGCGCCTTCCTTTGCTTCATGCAGCGGGGTCTAGCCCCATGCTGCAGTGATGGTCTTAGGGAGCCCTCTGGATCCACTGTGGAGTTTCTCTGCATGCTCACGCCCAGGTCATACTCCTTTAGGCTGAAGAACTCAAGCTCACACCACTGGACCCTACAGACACAATTATCCACCTTTTACTGTTACAGAAACATGCAAGGAAACGCCCTGTGGTGCATGTTTCTAAATCTCTGCTAAACCTGCCCAAAGACTTGCCGGGATTTAGACTGAGGAATCCTCTTCCAGGGGTGTATGAGAGTAACGGACAGACCGGTGTTTTGCTTCTGACTCTCCAGGTCTAGGTGGGGCGAGTCTAGATGAGGTGTTTTACACTTTGACTTGGGAGGATCAGATGGCCTGAGTACAGGTGGAAGAGACATGGACATGCACTGTCAGGGAGAGTCTTGCTCAGGCCATGCTTTGATGCAAGGCTGGGACTGGAATTCAGATCTCAGAAGACAGATGGATGGACAGATGACAGGCAGGTCCAGACAGACCCAGAGCAACAAGGCAAGAGATACAGACAGACAGATATAGGGACAACTCCAAATACAGGCAAGTCCAGACAGCCCCAAAGTGTGAGACAATGGGGTGCAGACATGCTGGAGAGACAGACAGAGAAGGAGCCCCAGGGACCCTTCACATTCCCGGGCATGCTGCCTAACAGTTCTGCCCCCCTCGGCCTCTCCAGAGGCTGGGGCCAGCTGGCCTTGCTAGGGTGAACCCAAACAGTCACTGGTGCCACTAGAATCGACTGCTCTGCTCTCGGCCCTCTGTTGGAGTGCAAGGAACATTGATTTTTCTGGGGTCACTGAAGAGATCCCAGAAAGCTTTTCTCAGTGGTCAGAGAAGCTGGGAAGGGTGAGGTAGGTACTGAAACCCTGATTCTCTAGGAAGAAGACTGAGGAGGGTCCACCTGGGAGGTGTGTACTAAAGCAAACAATGTCCTAACTAAGGTGAAACTGTTCTGCACGTGTCACACAGTGGTATCTTACTATTGAAAGAGATGGCAGCAGGGACAGGGCCCTGGTGGCCATAGGAGGAGGGAGGAGGAGTAGCCAGGCTCTCTGTTGCACAGAGGCTGCCTTCATTCCTATCATCCCACCTGCTTGTCAGACAGACCCCTCTCTCTGAGATGATATGGGCCCCCATGGTTGCCCACTTGTGATGATGATGTACAAACCACAGCCTGGGAAGGGGAAAGTGGCCTGTTCTACACCAGTCCCATCCAGACAAACGTTCAAGGTCAGGTTAGAGCCAGATCTACGGATGTGCTCAGGAATGTGTAGGGTCTCGGGGGCTCCCTCCATCTTCCTCAGTGCAGTAATGTGTTCTCTACTGCCCCATGACTGCTGAGCCTTAAATCTCCTCTGTACTAATGCCCTAAATCGTACGGCACCCTCATGGGAACACGCACTGCAGCAGACAAGTCTGCAGCAGACAGTTTGGGGTACAGCCCAGCCTTGCCCTGGCTCTCCCCTCTGGGCTCTGCCTCTGAGCCAAGAGGCTCCAGTGGCTGCATTTATGCCCTTCTTGTTTGTCCTTTGATTATAACAGGGGTATAAATGGGCTTGAGGTGGACACAGACCCTAGGGTTGGAAAGCTTCTCTCTTGAGAATTAGGAGGGAATTAGGAGACTCTCGGCTCCCTGCTGGTCAGCGGCATGTGTGAAGACACATGTGGCAAGGGCTGGCATCCTCAGCTAAATGTGTAGAGAGTCAGGAGAAACAGACACAGATGTGGAGATGTCCTAGAAGTCTCCAGGACCCTCTGAGACTATAAAAACATCGCTTTAAGTGGGTTTCTCCTGTTCACACCCAGGGCAGATGACTATAGAAGCCAAATACTGGTGTGAACTTGTTGCATTCAGAGAAGCCAAAGAGGAGAGAAGTGGCTAGCAAGTTGGACTTGAGTGCCTTTAAGGTCAAGATTCAATGTCCTGCAGTGACTCTCCCCTGGGGCTCACATGCAGGCTCACTGGCAGCCACAGGGACTGGGGCTGGATTCTACCAACAGCGTATGCCCCAGTCAAGGGTGCCCTTATGTATGCAGGGCTGGAACTGAGGGGAGAAAGGAGCTTACAAGAGGCATGGCAGAGCAGGGGTTCCTCCTCAGGACAGAGAAAGAAGTGGCCTATACAATGTACACAAACAGACCTGAATGCCAGCCTGTGCTTCTCCAGTCAGTCACCGAACAGGCCCAAATGCCTCAGTTTCCTCCCTAGGAAGATTTGAGAAACACTGAGAATTCTGGGAGGGGCAGGCTGATATCATGTGATAGGCATGAATCAGGTCTCCAAGGGATCTGGCCACACTCACAGTAGAGCCTCTCCCAGGCCTGAGAGACACACAGCCCTCACTTGGCCCTCAGACCCAGGCTGCTTTTTGCTGCTCCTTGGGGCCTGGGTCCTCTCCAGCGGCAGGCAGCCTGGCGGCATGATGGGAAGGCTGCCAGCTCAGGCCAGGTGCCCAGGGCTGTCAGCAGCCGCTGCTCCAACACCCGGGCCATCCAGCTGGAGCGTCTCAGCATCGCTTTGCAGATACATACACACCCGCAATGGGCGCCAGGTCCCAGGGCTGGCCCAGGACAGCCATACAGGCCACTGGCAGCTCTGCTCAAGATCCAGCCTTACATCATCTCTAGTTAACTACCAACTGTCTTGGGGGTGACCAGGCTTCCCTTGGCTCTAGTCTCCTGCCTTCCCTCAGGGATACCCTTTTCCCATACTTCCACTGCCATCAGAGCTGAACATATGTTTGCTTAATCCAGAAAGCCTTCCTGAATTTCTTCAGCGTGTACCACGTATTTGAGAAACACCAAAGGAACCATGTGGCATGCTTCTCGTCAATGGGAGGAGTGAAGGACTGGCGCTCACTTCCTTCCACCTCACCCTGATGTTCTTGGGTTCTTCCCTATACTTCCCCTCAAGGGCTAGGACTTTTCACAGCCGCCCCCCTACACACACACACACACACACACACACACACACACACACACAGCTTAGGTTAGAGGTCTCTTCCTGGGCCCTAGCTCCCTCATCTGCAATGCGGATTCAGTACAGCTTATCCTTCCATCTACTCCACGTTGTTGGATTTTTAACCAACCTGCAAGGAGTCTTGGTGATTTAAATGTACAACCAAATGTGAGAGTCGTGGATGAAAACAGTGTCCAGGTGCATGGCCGTTCTTAGTGGGTGGAACGATTTGTCTGGTTAATTCCGATAATGAATGAGACTCTGGCATGCTAACTAGTTACAAGAGCCCCTCGCGGTCGGCATCCCCCAACTTCTTAGAGGGACAAGTGGCGTTCAGTCACCCAAGATAGAGCAGTAACAGGTCTGAGATGCTCTTAGATGTCCAGGGCTGCACAGGCGCTACACTGACTGGCTTAGCGTGTGCCTAGGGTAACCCATTGAACCCCATTCGTGATGGGGATCGGGGATTGCAATTATTCCCCATGAACAAGGAATTCCCAGTAAGTGCTGGGGGTTGGGGGGAGAAGAAAACAGTGTCCGGCACTGAGCCAAGGTAGCAGAGAAAGGGATTCTAGTTCATCTGTCCTTGCCTAGGGGAGATCTTCCCACCAGGTTCTGAGAAAGGCTAACCTGAGTACCTGAGAGAAACAGGATGCTTTGGGGCTCAGGGAGAAGGGGCTGGGGAGCTTTCTGGAGCAGGCTGCTAAGTTGGTCCTTGAGGGAAGCAGTAGAGGGAAAGAGGCTGAAGGACCCAGGACAACCTGGCAGAGACCACCCTACAGCCTGTCTGCAACCCTAAGGCAATTCTGCAGTCTTCTCATGCCAGCCAAGGCAATTTGGCAAGGCTCTTGCTGAACTGTTAATTACCCCCCGGGGACCATAAATGGGTTTACAACCTTATAAACAGGAGCTCTCCGTCCCCATCTCCATTTCTCCAAGTGCAAAGTGGAAGACGCAGCCACTCTGTGGACCCTCCACCCATTTTTGGAATCTGAATGTGTGCTGGGGATGGGGGGGTAGGGGGTGGGGCAGTGTTCTGGTGAGTGACAGTGTGTTTCCCATAACCCATGTCTAGGCAGCCAGCCTGGAGAATGGCCATGTTACAAGCTCCCGTTGTCTCCTGTGTAGAGGCCCAAGCGTCGGGGGGCGGGGACAAGGCAGGAAACACCTGGCAGCAGAACCAGACGCCTCCACCTGCCTCCTCCAGTGAGCTCCTGCCTCTGGCAGGAACCCCCCACGTAGCTGCCATCTGGACTGTGCATCCTGTGGTTAACCCCCTCCTTTCTCTGCTCTCCCCACTGTGCCCTCTTTGCTTTCTAGCCTTGGAAGACTTGCACCCTACTTCAGGCCCTGCCAAGGCCCCACAGGGTACAGGGCACATAGAAAGATTTTGTGAAGGCCAGTGCTTTGGAGGCAGGGGAAACCCCAGCAGCCTCACTGCACCCAGGGACTTCCAATACCACAGGGCACCAGAATTGAGAGCCTAGCAAACCCAGCTGCCCGGGTTATGGTAGTGCAGCATGAGAGCCTGGAACTTGCTGGTTTAATGAGGGTCTCTTCCAACCCTGTGAGGTACTACTACTGCTTACTCCAGATGGAGAAACTGAGGCCGGGATAGAGAGGGTTGGCTCTGTCTGGGAATCCAGGCTGGCTGCCTCACAGCCTCTTTTCCTTGCCAGAGTCTGGGCAAGAGCTTATGGGGACTCAGAACCCTCTCCCTCCCCCATACACATCTGTCTGGTTACAAGTATTTCTGCTACCTGGAAGCCCAAGGGCCCTGCGGTCCGGAGCGAGCAAAGAGCGGCCTACGGGGTTCCTGTCTAGACCTCTTCTGCATTTGTTCCCAATTTCACGCTCTGCAGGCTCCCAGATTCCTGCGTTCGTTCAATAATAAATAGATGGGAAAGTGTTCAGCAGCTCTGTGTGGCTGGGTTGGTCTCAGAGACACTAACCAGAGCCCACCACAAGGGAGGGCTGACAGGGGGCAGCTGCCAGCAGGGTTGGGATTTGTCCCCCTCCCCTCTCAGCTCCACCAGGGCCCTGAGGACCCAGGAAGGTTCCCAGGGGTTCATAATCTGTAGAGGACCCCATAAAATTCCCACAATGAGGAGACTAATGCACCTAGACGTAAGATTGGTTAGGAAGATGTTGGCACAAGATACACAGATGCCCTGAGCTTGCCTGCTTGGTGGCTTGCACTCCTGAAGTGTCCCCCAGAAGGAACATAGGGACCCATACATTCCACCAGCCTTCTCCAGGGTGTCGTAGGTGGAATATCTTCTCAGACCCCAGCCGAAAACTCAGTCAAACCAGATCACTGAGCCTAGCCATGTCTGGTGGGCAAGCCCATCTCACTCTAGGGCTCCCTCTAGGTGGATAACTTTTCCTGGTGGCTGAGGGAACCAGTCAACAGAAGCCCAGGCCTTCTGAAATCTCCTTGCAGAGATAACCTGACCCATATTCTATAGAAATAAAGAGACCTGGAAAGTGAGACCACCTACTGAGCGAAGAGAGATTGCCTATACCCAGTGGACTGAGCGAAGAGAGAGGCCGATATCCAGTGGACTGAGACTGTGCGGCAGGAGGAACCGTCCTGCAGTTCAAAGCCTTGTGGATTCCACTCCAGAAGGCTTCATGCTGATCAGCTCCAACCGACCCAAAGCCAAAGTGTCTCACCTACAGAGAATTCCCGAGGAAAAAAGTCCTGTCCCCATCCACACGAGTGTGGCTCAGAGCTGGGCAGCAGAGCTATGAGGGTGGGCGTGAAGACAGGAGCAGAGAAGAAACCAGGCTTCTCCAGGGTAAAAGCATGCCCTAGAGAAGAAGCCCAGGATGGTAAGGAAGCAGGAAATGGGAGTGGGACTGGGTTTTTCCCACTTCTTGAGATCCCTACACAGCTGGGGTTGTCTCAAACCTCTGGCAGGAGTCTCCATTCTGCCTGAACCCCAGAGAACCAACTTCCCACCCCAGAGCCATAGTAAAGGACCCAGGCTTGGGAATGGGGATGCAGAGATTAGAGGGGTGGGGGTTAGGTGGGGTACAGAGGGGATGAAGCTGCTGGCTGAGGGCTGAAGCTGGCTCCTTGGGTGTGTGAGTGATTGCTGGCCTCATGAACATGGCTGGAACCTGTTGGGCCCTGTTTTGGTGGGTTTACTCCAGGAGCCAGCAGATTTTTTTTTTCATCAGCTTCTGCCTGATCTAGGACTCAGTTTCCTAGACTGGGCTTGTATGCCCTCTCTTGGGTCTCCCTGAGGTACAGAGAGTTGGAGAGAACACGTGGAGGGTAGGGGAGAGCAAGAGGGAAAGTGGGGGCTGGGAAGACGGCTCATTGGGAAAAGTGCTTGCTGTAAAGTGCTTGCTGTATAAGCATGAGAAGCAGTCTGGTCTCCAGTGCTCATGTAGAAGCCTGTGTGGTGGCTCGGTCTAGAACCCCAGTACCAGGGAGGTAACTAGCCAGATAGTCAGTAAAATCAGCAAACCGAGGATTCAATGAGAGATGATGTCTCAAGAAATATTATTAAAAATATCGGAAAACAGTAGAGGAAGACATGGTATTAATTACACACAGACACACAGAGACAGACAGACACATAGACACACACAGAGACAAAGACATATAGACACACAGAGACAGACACACAGGCACACACACAGAGACAGAGAGACAAAGACAGATACACAGAAATACATACAAGACACACACACACATAGAAACACAAGACATACACAGAGAGAGAAACACACACAGATACACAGAGATAGACAGACACACACATACACAGACACACAGAGAGAAACACACAGACACACAGAGACAGACACACATACATAAAAACAAAAAAAGGTGACAGACAGGACCCACCTTGAACCTATCCTTATCTGATCTCCTATTGCACACAATCAGGGGGAAAAAGCCAGAATTCCCCTCCTGGGACTGCAGAACCTGATAGACAAATGAACACCATTGTCAATCAGGCATGGAGTGGTGGCCTCAGGCCGAGGAAGCCTGTGTGGGCTGTGTCCACAAGTGAGGTTCAGGGGCCTGTGCTAAGTGGCATAGGAAAGTATAGCTTATTCCCTCCTGTGTAGACAGGGAGTGGCTCTGCCCCACTAAAGAAGGAGCTTTGCTTCAGTGAGGGGTGAGCTTCTTCTGGGCTCAGTGGGCTAGGAGGAAATGCAGATGGCAGCAAGGTAAAGGACTCTGTCTTAGTCAATGTTCTATTGCTGCAAAGAGACACCATGACCAAGGCAACTCTTATAAAGGACATATCATTAGGGCTGGCTTACAGTTCAGAGGTTTAGTCCATTATCATCATGGTGGGAAGCATGGTGGCATGCAGGCAGATGTGATGAGAGAGGAGTGGCTGAGAGTTCTCCATCTGGATCTGCAGGCAGCAGGAAGAGACAGCCACTGGGCCTGGCTTGAGCTTCTGAAACCTCAAAGCCCACCCCCCAGTGACACACTTTGTCCAACAATGCCACACCTCCTAATAATGCCAGTCCCTATGAGGCTATGGGGCCATTTTCATTCAAACTACCAAAGACCGGCTGAACTCATCTGCTGCTCAAAGGTCTACCCTTCCCACCCCCTCTGAGATAGTCACACACCTGTCAAGGATTTGCACACACTTGGCTTCCATCCCTGTATATCTGGCCCTTCAATGGCCAACCTACTCTAACCAAGTTGGGATAGCTACTCTCCAACAGGAGGATGACTAGAAACATCCAAGGCATGAGCTAGAATCACTCAAGCTGGGTCTCTGACCTTGCTATCAAATTCTCCACTGGGCTTCCCAAACCCAAATCTTCACAGGTCACCACCTCAACTACATACCCTGGCTCTCTTCCCAGTGCCTCTCCATAACAGTAAGCACACACCCCGTAGTTAGTCTCTACACCAGGACAGATGTGATAGCCTCCACCTCCTCCTTCAGTCCCTAGGGCATCCGGGAAAGGCCTGTTATTATTCTTCACACAGGAAATAGCACAGGTCAATATTGGAAAGAGAAGCTCACACAGTCACACAGCAGAAACACGGGTGAGCGAGGGCGAGCATGCTACCCAGAGCTGACGTCTTCTCTCATCCCCAGGCTCAGCTGCCTAGAGGTGTGAGGACACAGGTTCCCTTATCACCGACCCCACCCCAGGAAAGACGAACTGGCTTCCTACCTGTTGTCAGTCCTCCGGCCACAAGGGGGCAGTACTGTAGCATTCAGTGGGGGGCTGAATCGGAATGCTGTTGTGTGGACTGGGTCGGTGGGGGAAAGCACCAGTGTGTGCTGAGTGTGGCAGTAGCACGTAGTGTGAGGAGGGGGTCTACTTCCTGTAGCCCCTTCCCTCCCCTGCCTGCTTCCAGTCAAGAGAGCTGCTGTTCCACTCAGTGCTTTTCTGGGGTTGCCCTTCTTCCTCTTACAGGTAACAAAGTGCAGTGGTCAGGTTTCAAAAACCTTTTGGTTGCTGTTGGCTTTCTGCTCGTTTGTTTGTTTGTTTGTTTGTTTGTTTAATAATAATGTGAAATTTTCTCTCCGAAGAGCTCAGCATAACTCTTGGTTCCAGTTCAGGGCCTGGAATATGGGCAGAGAGGGACAGGGTGGTGCAAGGCCTGGATAGCTGGAACTGTTATCACCCCATGAATTAACCGTGCAAACACTCTCTTAACCCTCACAGCATGTTATTCATGGCTGGAACATCTTCACAAAGAGAGCAGCAACGGAAGCTGCAGGCAGGGTGGGCGGGGCCAAGTCCAGGTGCCTTAAATTCAAGTCCCCCCACCACCACCCCCCTGAGCTGAAGAGAGGCCTGGAGACCCCTGCTGATGCACCTCAAGGGCTCAATGGTGTGAAGCCTGCAGGGCTGGCTCCTCTGTATGCTGGCTGTGGAAAGGGAAGCTATCAACTTGATGGGCAAGGGGAGGTAGAACAGTTGAGTGCAAGCTGAATGGGCACCATCCTGTTAGTCTTCCCCCAACCTAGCCTGAGATAGATAGGTGGTGATGGACCAGGTCTACAGGCCCCTCTCCGCTTGCTTGACCAGCCACACCCACTCACACTGCATTTACCAGACCCCTGCCTACCCTGCCATCTCTGCCTAACAGTCCTGGGGTGCAAGAAAACCCACAAATCCAAGCTGACAGCATGGTTCAGAACTCTGAACCCAACCAGGAATTCTAAACTGTGCTGAGGATCCCTCTGTGAAACACCCTGTGGGCAAAGTTGCTGGCAGATCATGTGTGGAACAGGACTGAGAGAGCCACTGGACACTGACACACACACACACACTCTCTCGCACACACACACACATTTGCACAGACACACACACACATACACACACACACACACACACACACACACACACACACACACTCACTGAACCTTTCAGCAAATGAACGTGCCAGGATACTGAAGGGCACTCTGGGTCTAGGCTCTGGGTCTCACTGCTCTGCATTAGCTCCAGGCTCCCCGAGCATCCATGCAAAGCCCTGAAAAAGGTGTTAGGCCAAGACTAGAGCATTCTGGGCTATTCTCAAAGGCCTAGCACTCTCTCCCTGCTCCAGCTCTCTCTCTAGGCTACCTTGTTCCACTGTATTAGCTCACTCTCTCTAGCTCACCCTCTCTAGGCTGCCCTGCAGCGCTGCAATAGCTCACTGTCTCTAGGCTGCCCTGCAGAGCTGCATTAGCTGCTGCTATGCCCCTGCCAAGTGGTGGCAGCTGTGAGACCACCAGTGTTTTAAGAAGCAGAAGGTTTGGCACACCTTGGTTTTCCCCCTGCCCTATGGCCTTCAATCTACCACTATGGCAGGCTGGGAGGCTCAGGTCCTGGGAAGCTGGGGTGGGGCAGTAACTGAAAAAGATGCAGGGCGCATCCGGTGCTCACTTTATCCTGTTCCCTCCCAAGCTTTACCTGCTGGAGACACTGCCAGCCAGTCCCCCATCATAGTCTGTCTACATTCCCCTGGGGCCTCATATCCTGGTGGATGGGTCTATGTTGGGGGCTTCTGAGTAGGTCCCAGACACACTTTACCAGCTCTGGGAGGGTGCTGGTGCCAGCAGCATAGGAGCCACACTCTAAGGACCCTGTGCTAACCAAAGAGTGCCAAGGCAAGGCCAGGCCCATAAGGCTCTCAGAATACATGTCTTACTCCTTGGGTCCCCACTCTGTCCCTCCGAGGCCTGGCTGGCTCCCTCTGTTTCAGGACAGGACAGTGTTGGACATGCAAGTGGCTAGCTTCTCTGACCTGGAAGGCCCGGCCATGTCTTCCTTGTAGTTTTGCTGTATCCCTAGCTGAGGCTGGAGCATGACTGGGCTGGTTTGCCCCAACCCCATATGCCCCAGAGGTGCCTCTAGCAGTTCTCAGGGCTTCTCTGAAAGGACCCAATCACCCATTGAGCATAGTCACAGGTCTCTGCTTGGATACTGTGTCCAACCCTGGATCTGGGTGGGGGCACTGGTAAGACTGGGCGGGAACAGACATACATCGAGTGAGAGCTGAGTCCATTTGAGTCAGTAAGTCGGAATGGCTTTGGGAGAGGAACAAGCTTCAGCCAGACCAGGGGGTTGATGGGAGTGATTGCTGGCAGGTGGGAATGAGCACTATCACGGGAGGCAGCCCAGCTGGGAAGCAAACCTGTCCCTTCAGCCTTGCACAAAACCACACTCCTGTGGTGCGCACCAGGCCTGAGCACCAGCCACGCCTATCACATCAAGGGACCCCACGCAGCCCATGCTCAGACCTCTGAGCATCAGTTTCCCCTCACAGTACTTGACATCATGTCTGCCTGGATATCAGAAAGACTCGAACAGAAACTTAGACATCCCTCCTCTCATACTGTCTTGTGTCCTGATACTTTATGTCGTTTACTGTGGCAGGATCTAACCAAGCAGCCCAGGCTGGCCTCAAACTCAGGATCCTCTCGCTTCATCCTCCAAAGTGTTGTGATGACAGGGATGTGCCACCACTCCTGTTTCGGTCCCTCATTTTAAGACAGTTACGGTACTCTTCAGGTGACCCCTTCCCATATGGCTTGCAGACTGTGAGATAAACACTAGGTTGTATTTTGTGTCTGGTGATGAACAAGGACAGAGTCCTGCCTGTTGAGGCCAGGAAGCAGGGCTGTTGAGCAGGCTGGAAACATCCCTAGCTCTGGCCTCCTGTGCAGCCATGGTCTGGCAGTGTGTGGCCTCGGTTGTGCCACTGACTTCTCTGTTTCCTTTGCAAAGTCTGAGGGCTCTGAGCAGGCCTGACAGTCACTTTCACTTCCCCTGACCCAGAGCCAAGGCAAGAGGACAAGAGCTGCTTAAGGATGCGTGTTCAGCTCCTGGGGGTCTGCAGGGTGGTGAGTGAGGATGGACGTTCTCTGTGTATAAGGTCTGCAGGGTGCTGAGAGGGGATGGATGTTCTCTGTGTATAAGGCATGCAGCGCGGTGAGAGGGGATGGACGTTCTCTGTGTATAAGGTATGCAGCACGGTGAGTGAGGATGGACGTTCTCTGTGTATAAGGTCTACAGGGCGGTGAGAGGGGATGGACGTTCTCTGTGTATAAGGCATGCAGCACGGTGAGTGGGGATGGACGTTCTCTGTGTATAAGGCATGCAGGGTGGTGGGTGGGGATGGACGTTCTCTGTGTATAAGGCATGCAGGGTGGTGGGTGGGGATGGACGTTCTCTGTGTATAAGGCATGCAGGGTGGTGAGTGGAGATGGACGTTCTCTGTGTATAAGGCATGCAGGGCGGTGAGTGGAGATGGACGTTCTCTGTGTATAAGGCATGCAGGGTGGTGAGTGGAGATGGACGTTCTCTGTGTATAAGGCATGCAGGGCGGTGAGTGGAGATGGACGTTCTCTGTGTATAAGGCATGCAGGGTGGTGAGTGGAGATGGACGTTCTCTGTGTATAAGGCATGCAGGGTGGTGAGTGGAGATGGACGTTCTCTGTGTATAAGGCATGCAGGGTGGTGAGTGGAGATGGACGTTCTCTGTGTATAAGGCATGCAGGGTGGTGAGTGGAGATGGACGTTCTCTGTGTATAAGGCATGCAGGGTGGTGAGTGGAGATGGACGTTCTCTGTGTATAAGGCATGCAGGGCGGTGAGTGGAGATGGACGTTCTCTGTGTATAAGGCATGCAGGGTGGTGAGTGGAGATGGACGTTCTCTGTGTATAAGGCATGCAGGGTGGTGAGTGGAGATGGACGTTCTCTGTGTATAAGGCATGCAGGGTGGTGAGTGGAGATGGACGTTCTCTGTGTATAAGGCATGCAGGGTGGTGAGTGGAGATGGACGTTCTCTGTGTATAAGCACACACTTGACAGGCTGCAGCTCACACTTTCCAGAATGGCCCCCTGGGATTTCTCTGGCGCACACTTTCTTCTATGGTGTCCCCATCAGTCTCTGAGCTTAGAACTATTGGTTCTAGGTCCAAATATCTGTGTTCCTGGCTCTCCATGGTCATCTTCCCTTCCCACCCCCCACAATCTGTTCTGCTTGGAGCTTCAGTATTCCCCAGGACTCCTTGAATTCATTTAGGAAGGCGCTTATTCCCCAGCCTGCCAACCACAACCCTAGTCTTTATCTTTCTCATCCTTTTCTTTTTCTCTTTCTCTTTCTTTTTCTTTCTCTTTTCTCTTTCTTTTTCTTTTCCTTTCTCTTTCTCTTTTCTCTTTCTTTTTCTTTTCCTTTCTTTCCCTTTCTCTTTTTCTTTTCCTTTCTCTTTTTCTTTCTCTTTTTCTTTTTCTTTTTCTTTTTCTTTTTCTTTTTCTTTTTCCTTTTCTTGTCTTAGAGGCTTTGATGGTTAGCCCTGAACTTCCTCTAGTTCTATTCAAAGCCATCAGTCAAAACAGTTCCTGGAGCAAGTCTCCCCTAAATTCCACCCTTGCTTACCTCTCTGGAGCCCTGCATCATTACTGTCTACATCATCTACCCACAATGCAAATGGGATCAGGCGCTTTCAGGGTGTTAAGGCCACAGACATCTACCTACAATTTGGCAGCAAATACTCACTAAATTCTAACACATCATGGCCCTGGATCCATGGTCCCTCGTGCTGGCTAGTTTTATGTCAACTTGACACAAGCTAGAGTTCTCTGAAAGGAAAAAAAAACCTCAATTACGAAAATGTCTCCATAAGATCCATCTGTAGGGCATTTCTTGATTAGTGACTGATTAGGGGTATCCTAGCCCTTTCTGAGTCTGGGTGGTGCCATTCCTGGGCAGACTGATCTAGCCATGGGAAGAAAGCCAGTAAGCAGCATCCTTCCATGGCTTCTGCATCAGCTCCTACCTCCAGGTGCCTGCCCTGTTTGAGTTTCTGTCCTAGCGTGATGCACTACAGTGTGAAGTGTAAGCCAAGTAAATGCTTTCCTCCCTAATTTAGATACCACCCTTGTGTGGTTTTAGCGCTGTGGGCAATGTGAGCATATATTAATACCATGGAATGGAAGGAGGGTGCTATCGGGGAGAAGAGATCAAGGAGAGGGCAAGCAGGATGCCCAACCCTGAAGAAGACCCAGGGGTGATGCAGGAGAGAGCATCCCACAAAGAACATGGCAGGCATAAAGGCCCAAGGCAGGCAGAGCTGGGTGGTGCTGGTCATCCATAAAGTTCATTCTGGGGATGGGAGACAAAGCTCGATTGGTAACGAGCCTGTCATATGAGCATGAGAACTGAATTTGATCCCCAGCACAGGAATAAAACCTGCTCGTGATGGCTCCTGCCTTTAATTCCAGTGCTGTGCAAGTGGAGACAGAAGGATCCCTGGGGCTTACAGGACAATCAGCCCAGTGAGTTCCAGTTTCAATGAGACCCTGTCTCAAAAAAAAAAAAATCCTCATTACCTAGGAAGGCATCGTAATTCCTGGAACACTGGAAAGTTCTGGAGGGCTTGGGCTAAAAGCTGCTCTGGTCTTTCCTTACAGAATTCTCGTCTCTGCAGGTTCTTTTCCTGACACTAGGTGATTGTTTCCTGGGTACCACACATTGTGGAGGTTCACCTTGCTGGGAGCTTAGATACTTGTATGTTCTTGTGCCAGCAAGATGGTGAGTGAATGTGCTTGCTGCCAAGCCTGATGGCCTAAGGACCCACATGATGGAAACAGAACTAACTGTAAGTTGTCCCTTGGCCCTCTCAAGCAAACCTAGCCGCCCCCCTCCCATGAATAATAAATAAATAAATAAATAAATAAATAAATAAATAAATAAATAATTTTAAAAATAGTTTCCAGTTTGTATGTTATTGATCCTCTAGATCCCAAAAGCTCAACAGACTGCTAACAAGAGGGGCTTAAAGACGCTTCAAAGTCTAAATGTGGTAGAATTTTTCTCCAATAAATAAACATTACAAGGGACCAATCACTGGGTGAGGAGGTGGGACTTAGGGATCGGGAAGAGCAGGAGAAAGGAGCTGTCCTTTTGGACCAGTGGAAGCAAGAGACAGACAAAATGTAGGAAGCCAGAGGCTGTTGGTTCCAGAGGTGGATCTGCCAGGATCCATTACTGGAGTATTTCTAACAGAGAATAGTTTGTAAAATTAGGAATGCTAGGTTCTGCAACTAGCGATTGTGTCACCTGTTGATTCTAAACTAAGATTGTGTGGTGTTTTCCTTCACACAGAGACTCAACTGGGTTCCAGAAAAAGATACAATGGCAGAGCAGAGCGTCGTGCTCAAGGGCGCACCCCAGCCAGCCAGGGGAATTTGGAAGCGCAGGGTGTGTGTGGCAAAAAAGGAAAGAATGCTGTCTCGGCCTATCCACCGGGGCCGGCCAGGGAATAGCCAGCGCTAGTGTGGAATGCTTTTAATATTTCACACTGCAATTAGACTGCGTTCTCAGGTCAGAGAGTCCCAATCTGGCTTATTTCATAAGTGGGGTACTGGGGACAGGCACTGAAGCCACTGCAAACGTCACAGGGGTGACACGAACCTCAGATCCTTTGAGGGGTCACACCTCAGGCTAATCAGACAGGGGTGCCCTGAGGTTCCCCACCAGCAGAACCCCGCTCTGGTGAACAGCAGGCTGGTGCCCACCTGTGTCCCAGCCCCTTCCCTCCCTGTCACCTAGATCCCCCTTGTCTGCTCAGGGTCATGGCCACTGTCTCCCTTTCCAGCTGGACCTACACTCTCCTCCATTCTGGTCTCTTAGGGCCTCACCTGCATCAAGTCCCCACTACCTCCTGCTCCCACTACCTGCCACCCCATCTCCCTAGAACCACTGCAGACCTCACCACTGTCTCAGGTTCCTCCTCCAGCCTCAGTGCAGACTGGACCTTTGGGGGGCTCCCTCACGTCTCCTGGCCATCCTCCTAATACAGGGCCTTTGAACTATGTATGTGCAACGGCCCGAGCCACCATTCCAAATGTGCCTGAAGCTCTTGTCTAGTGGCAGCAGTAGGGTAGCCCTGCCTCTGCCTGGGTGTTGGCTCTCTCCCCTTGCTTTTTACACACCCAGGCTCTGCTGGGAAGGACATGCCTCACCCTGCCTCCTCTCCACATCACCTCCCTCCTATCTCCTTCTTCCGATGTGACCCATGACTTTGTCTCCATTCTCATGTGGACACATCTGCAGTACTGGAGAGGTTCTGAGGCAGCATGGGTCAGGGGGATCCTCACTGCTCCACCTCGGCTCTCTCTCCCCAGTATCTGTTCAGAGTCATTGTGCCCCCACCCCCACCCCACAGCCGATGGTTTTACCAGCTGTGACTACTACAGTCATTCTCTCTGCTCAGGCTGGAGGGAAGGTGAGGGAAAGGAGCCTATTCCCTCTTCCTTCCCCATCTCTTCTCCAGATCTGCAGAACTGGGGCAGACCAGACAGCAGGTGCCAGCCATGAGCTTTGATCTCTGTCAGACCTACTCACATTGTCATATGAGGAGAGCTTGAACCTGGCCAGTCTTAGGAACTATCTGAAAGCACAGACCCAGCAAGCCCCCTTTCTGCCTTGCAGTGGACCTTGTACTACCATGGGCACAGCAGAGTCTTGCCTTGGTGACCTTGGTCTTGGTCATATGACTTAACCAATGAAACAGGGGCACATGGGATCACGTCCCAGTTCTAGACAAAGTCTTAAAGAAGTGTGAATGATTCACTCCTGGGATCCGGACAGTGTGCTCGGGAAACATAAGCTCACAGACTGGAGTTAGGGAAGAGACCTGAGGATCTAGAGTGGACACCCATAATGAGTGGAACAGCCCCAGCTACTCAGAGGCCTGTGAGCAAAAAGAGCTTTGCTTACTGTTGTGTTGCTAGATGTCAGGATAGCTTGTCACACAGTTGCTATGCCAATAAGTGACCGACATATACATGAGTTATCAGCCTTGCTACTCAGGCTGAGACATAACAAGTGTTAAGTGACTAAGAGAATGCCCAGTGGCACTTTGTTACCCAAAAGGTAGGGCCTGATGAAGCTTCCCTAACAGTTAGCAGCCAGAGAACATGAGGGTGCCATGCTGTTGAAACAGACAAGTAAAAGCAGCCCCCCAGGAGGCATAGAATCTTCCAGAAGCCAGCATCATGTGCCTGCATAATGGGAGCTAGACAGTGTCTCCAAAGGGAGGCTGTTCCTTCCTGACCTGTCTGCAGAGGGCACAGGGCAAGACTGGGTATAAGTCTGTGCGCACATGTGTATCTCTATATGTGTGCTGTTTTCTTGTACTGCTGGATAGACCTCAGGGTCTCTTGCGTGTTAAACAGGCAATCTACTAGTGAGATATATCAGTTCAGTGTGCATATTTGTTGTATGTATGTGTATGCCTGTGTATCTGTTATGTGAGTGCATGTGTGTCTTCATGTGCATGTCTCAGTGTGTGTCTTCTGTGTGCACATGTATGTGTCGTGCGTGCATAGGTATATGTTTGCATGTGTGTCTGTGTTTGTCTTCATGTGAATGTCTTTGTGTATCTGTGTGTGCATGACATGTGTGCTTCATGGATGTACTTGTGAATGTCTCTCTGTGTGTCCATGTGTGTCTCTGTGTATCTGCTATGTGCATGTCTTCCATGTGTGCATGTTTAACTGTGTCCCCGTATGAATGTCTCTGTGTATCTGTGTGTGCATGTGTGCTTCTGCTTGTGTCCCCGTGTGCATGTCTCTGGGTACCACCTGCGGTTTTTCTTCTTTTGTTTCTTTGTGTGTCTACTGTATGAATGTCTATGTGTATTTGTGTATTTGTGTGTGTGTGTGTGTGCATTTGCCCCTGTTGTACATGTCTGTGTGTGCATGTTTGTCTCTGCAAAACTCCACATTTGCATTCCTCTGCAAGTACCTGCTGTGTGCATGCATGTCTGCATGTGTACTTGTGTGCGCGTGTGTGTCTGTGTGTACCAATGTGTCTGTGTGTTTGTGCTGTATTGCTGACACTCAGGAAGGAGGTAGGAACAGAGTGGGGCACAAGGTCCCAGTCATCCCACAGATATTAGCCAGCCTGCTCAGCAGTGATGGACAGCGCCTCTAGCACCAAGCTGAGTCTCTGCCTTTCTTCCCTAGCAACACCCCACATGAGCCCCAAGAAGACCCCAACCGCATGAACACCTTGTGCTGGTTGGGAGCCTCTCTCCCTGATCCATGCCCAGAGTCTCCAGAATCCACCATGCTCCTTCAGGGACCAAGGATCACCCCTGGTAACAGAAGGGGAAACCACACCTGTCTTTATATGCCAGGAAACCGGAGCAAAACGTGGCGATTTTCACCAACAGGCACTAAATAACTTCTCAGGGTATGGCTGACTGCAGACCCCTTCTCTCTCCATGCCTCCTTCTCTCTTCTCTGCCCATCCCTCTCTCCTGATCAATGAAATGGGAGCTCCCAAGGAGAAAGCAAAACACAGACCAGTGGGAATATGAACAACTACGACAGTGATTTCCCAAGACTGCGCCGTGAAACAATCTTCTGCAATGGAGTTCTGTTTTGTAATTAGGGGGTGTCTCGTGTGGGAAGCCTCGTGAAGGTAAAGATCACAGACGGTTGTATTCTTCAACTCTGGAAGTAGGTTTATGTGGAGCTTCCCACGTAATGAATGTTTTAACCAAACAAACACCAAACACAGGTAAACACCAACAGTCCTAGCGTCAACCCCCGTGGTAAAGACAAGCAAGTACATTCTAGAGAAAGAGGCAGACTACCTCCCCCGCCACATCCCCAGCCCATCTTCTTTCCAAGGAGATGTGATCAAGGCCTCTCATGCATAGAGGGCATGGTGCCAGTTTGGGGGTAAGCCAGCCTGAACTGTGGGGCTCTGGAATGGGCTCAGAAAAAAAGTAACCCTAACTGAGAGTCTGCCTATAAACTGGAAAATGGAACATCTTTATTTTGCCTTAGGAAAGTTCCCGAGTGTTCCCAGTGAGACTGTGTATGCCAACCCTGAGTGGAGCAATTTGGAAAACACAGTATAAATATTACATTTCAAACATTGTAAGGTGAGCCCCAGGCACATGCTGCAAGGAGGAGATGGTACTCTTGGTGTCTTCCTCACTGTCCCGCCCCTGAGAGCTCTGCAGCCTTTCCCTCCATGGCCACAGAACAGACAACCAGTAAGGGGGCTACTCCCGGGCATGGTGGGTGGTCCAGCAGCAAGTGACATGACTGGGCAGGGGCATGGGGGAGTGCACATATGGGCTAGTGCCAGGAGAGAGGTTGGCTAAGCCTGGCTTAGAACCACAGCATAGGAGAAACCCCAACTACACCCACAGAGACATAGTTAGAAGCCAATGGGGCACCCGGGACTAGCCCCATCTGGTGCCTTCTTTCTCTCAGAAAAAATGCAGGGGCATTTCAAGAGCCCACTGACTGCCAGCTAGCATTTGTAGATGGCCTCCCTTGCCTCCATCGATGGCGATGGTGTCTGGCAAGCAACACCTGCTCCCTTGACCTACCCAGTGGGCTCAGCTCTGACTGCATCTCATCCACTTCCCCTACTGCTCCAGCCTGAGGTGATTTCCACAGAAGCTAGAGTACCTGCCTCCGAGCCTCATGCTGTCAACCACACAGAACCTTCCCACACTATAGCTTAATCCTGTTCACATGCCTCCTCCTCCTCTCTCCTCCCCCAGCCAGCCTCTAGGGGCCTTCCACCCAAGGCTTACACCTCAAGCAAGTCTGTAGCAGCCAGAACCAGTGGATGGCAGGCCTGTCACCAACCCAACTAGGTACATCTGTGAGTCAACAGCTGCCCTGCAAAGACTAGGTAGGAAGTCAGGCTGGAGCTAGGGCTTTGTGACAGAAGATAAAGCCCTGAAGCCCATTCCATGATGGGGGCTGGGGTCAAGTCAAAGTACAAGGATGGAACACTCGGGAACAGGAACACTGAGTCCAGTGTGGCTGCAGGGGAGCACGGAGACCACAGCAAAGAACTGGAGGGCTCTTAGTCTGCATGCAATAAGCCAAGGAAAACTGGATTGGTTTTCCTTTTGCAGGAAAAACACATTTCTTTTAATACAAATATCTGAATATATTATAAGATGCATGTGTATTAGGTAAGCACACACGATGCATAGCATAAAAAAGACAAAACCACCAATCACTGCTTTGTGCAAGCAGGGGCTATTCCTATCATGGTGGCTGGCACGGGTTAGGGGGCCATGGCACGCACTTCCAGAGATGTTAGTTGCTGGGTCCCTAGGCCACAGACCAAATGCCAAAAAACAAGAAACAGCAAAAGACAGAGGACTCTTCCTCAGACCTGGGTGCAGGCCCAGCCACCGGGCAGAGCATCCTGAGAATACCCAACAACCGACTTTGTCACTGGGTAGCCTGCAGAAGCCTAGAGCTAATTGTAAGAGCTGAGCCGCAGGTGGTGGTGGCTTTGCCCACTGTGGGTTTCACTGTAGTAAGAAATTTGGAATTCTGGTTTCTTTCAAAGTCACAGAAATCTGATAAGAATATGTTTTCATTTTATTCCCAGGTGTGGAGATACAGTTGTGTCGCAGCAGTTGACTGTAACTTGTCTTGTGCTCTAGCAGAGGCGTGGCTTGTCGGCAGCAGATCGTTTCTGTGATTCTGCAGGCTTGGAATTCTGGAAACTTTTCAGAAGGTATATAAAGGCTAAGGCTCCCAAAGAGTGAAGTTGGTGGTTGGTGGTCATTCAGAGATGTCAAAGAAGAAACAAGAGGAAAAAATCAGATTGGAGGATCTCTTTGCCTCTCTCTTCTCTATCCTTCTTTCTCTCCTATCCAGTGATAGAGAGTAAAACTGGAAGGGATGGGATAAAGAGTGGGGAAAGAACCCACAAAAGAGCAAAGCCCTGCTACAAACAAAGAAGAAACAAGGGAAAATTAGATGCAGAGATTTCTGTGTCTCTCTGTCTCTCTGTGTGTGTCTGTCTGTCTCTGTCTCTCTCCTCTATCCTTTCTCTCCTATCTAGTGATAGGGTGTGAAACGGGCTGCGGAAGGGAATAAAGGGGAAAAAAGAAGAAGAAGAAGAACCTACAAAGTAGCTAAGACCAGCTACACTTCGCCTGTTTGACAAAGGCATCCTGGTCTGCTCTGAGGCCATCTTCCGATTTGGTCAGGAAATGAGCCCCATGGGAGGTTCCCGGTAGTATAAAGACTCTTCTAGGAAGCTGGACCAACATACAGCATGGATAAAGAACCCAGGGAACAAGGGGTTAAGTAGCCTCACTAGGAACACACACTTTAGACATAAGCACAGTCCCTAAGGTTGTACCACCCTGCCACCCTTAGCAGCCATGGAGGTGGTGAATGTGGCTGTGACCCTAGGAGTCTGGCTTGTTCCCCAACCACTGCTCAGATCTCTATCTGTTCCTCTTACGACTCCCAGATAGCAGCACAGCCCTCATCCCAACCAACTCACTACAGAAGTGCTTTCAGGTGTATGTGTGAGTGTGTGTGTGTGTGTGTGTGTGTGTGTGTGTGTGTGTGTGCTTGCGTGTGCACCTGCGCACACCAGAGAACATCTGGTGTCATTCCTCTGGCTCTATCTACCTTGTATTTGAGATACTGTCTCCTGCTGGCATGGACCTTTTCCAACAGACTTGGGTGGCTGGCCAGCAAGCCCCAGGCTCTCTGCCTGTCTCTACCTTTCCAGTCCTGGAATTACAGGCATTCACACCATGCCTGGCTGTTCTGGCTCCCCCTCATAGGTTCTAGAGATCAAACTCATGTCCTCCTGCTCCCAAGGCAAGCACTTTACCAACCAAGCCATCTCCTCAGTCCTGTTACTGGGGAAGTTAGACACAGGCACAGGGGACTGGCTTGATCTGGTTAGAGCCACTCCCACAGATGCCCCTTTGGGTGGGCTGGGAGGACCCAGAAGAAAGCAGCAGCATCCACTGGGGTGGGATGTACAGTCGGGTGCTACCTTGGTACTGAAGGAAAAAGCCCTTCTCCTCACCCACTCACAGTTCATCCCAGATCCTAATGAAGGCCAGTCGCAGTGATGTTTATTTAGTCCTGGTACACATTCACAACTACTCCAACCTACCACCGCACCCCAAACGGGTGGCATTTGCTCACTGCCTACCGTCCTGTTCCAAATGGACATGGTAAGCTCTTCTGAGTCCCCCTGCCTTTCCTCTCCAGTCAGTCTCTGTATCAAAGCCCACAGTGTTAACGCCAGGTCTGTCCACCAAGGTTTAGACTTTTGCATAAAGCCCACTTACAGAACATAGCTTACAGCCTGGATCTGACCCCCAGACCATCTCCAGCCACCTCCCTCACAAGACCCCTGGAAGTTAGGAACAAAGTCCCTGTGTCATATCTTAGGAGTGTAAATCAGGAGCCCACATGCCAGGCTCTGCACCCCAGCTTTCCATTAGTTAGGAGTTCTGGCCACAGCATCCCTGTGACTTGGGCTAGCAGGGCCTTCTAGGGAAACCCCCAGCAAGGGAGACAAGGCAGAGGACTGGGTCAGGGGTGACTTCAACAACTTAAGCCTCTTCCAGGAGCCCTATTCCTGGGGGGAATGGAGAGATTTGGGAGGAGAGAAGGAGAGGAGCTTGCAGGTACTGCAGCTCCAGCCTAGATGAATCCAGAGGGACAGAGACTGCAGGGACCTCACAGAAAAGATAGTAACAAGGTAGACAGGAGGTCCCTTCCTGCCCTACTACATCCTCACGATGCTCCAGGCCAGGCCTGCACAGGTGCCACCAAACAGCCACAGGAAGGCAGAAGCGCCTGTTTTTGTAGATGATGTTGCTGAGGGATCTGCCTAAAAACCTGGGCCCTGGATCTACATTCCCACTATAGAAATCATAACTTTCCCGCCACCCAGGTTAGGGCATGAAGAGGAAGAGGGGGTAGTGGTGGGGTGGGAGCAGAGTGGACAGTCTGGGCAGCCACTCTGCCTTCCACTCAATCCATGAGAGTTTAGATCCAATATAATTGACTGTGAGGTGACAAATTTCTGCTTTGAGCTTTATCATCCTTCCTCATGGGATTGCTGGGTCTGCAGGCACGGGTCTCTAAGTAGTAAAGCCTCATTCAGAACCAGCACCAGACTTAGACACTTAGATCCAGGCCAAAGGAAAAAACCTGGGCGACTACATGGTTAGAGGATGGGATGGGAGGGAATAGGGGGCGCTGAGAGGAACCCCAGGGCATGTGAGACCATCTCCTCGATCTGAGATTTAGAAAGGAACAGGGACCGACCCAAGGTCACCCAGGAAGAAGGGCAGAGCTGGGCAAAGTCTTGACTCCTCAGTCTGTGCCCACCATCTCTGTAAGTTCCTTTTCAATGTTACCTGTGCTGGCACAGCAGAGGCCTGAGGCTCTGGGGATATCTCCCACTTACAGGAGAGACGGTACAGCACATCCTGGGCTCCCACATCTTGTGGCACTGGCTTGCCCCAGAGAGCCAGTGATATTCTACAGACCCCCACCCCCAACAGGTATTCCAGGCACCCATTTTGGAAGTTGTACCTCCTCCCAGACCCTAGACCTTTCCAGGAGGCATCTCCGGGCTTGGTAAGTGGGTCAGTACCAACCAGTCCAACAGGAGCTCAGGTGACAGGGACAAAGACTCCAGCACAAGGCCACTCTATCCATCTTTTCTATGGCATAAGGCAAATGTACTACACATGACCACCAAAGAAAGGGATGGAGAGAGAGAGAGAGAAGACAGAAGTGAGCCCCTGGCCTCAGGAGGGAAAAGAACTTCTCAAAGCCACACAAGGTTGTATGTACTTAGCAAGCCTGTAGCCCATGTGTCATGGACAGTTTCAACCACCTTCTACTGGCCAGAGGTGTCAATTCTTGAGTCTTCAAGACCCTTGGCATGGAGTCTTCACTCTCAATTCTATCTCAAGAAGAGGAGGGTGGGAAGATGGGCCTATGCGCTTTTCTGTAACCATAAACTTCTGGGAGGTGGAAGCTGTCCCTGAACCCTACCAAGACTTTGACTGGCACAGGGGTGAGAAGACCACAGGGGAGCAGCCTGGCACTCTCTGCAGACCCCTTAACTCCAGCTTCCCCAGAAGGGACAAGGGACCCTGCAGAAAGGTCTGGGGACTTGTCACCTAGGTTTCTTGCCCTGGAGTCACATCAGCAGAGAATGTGCACCCGTGTGACACTGAATGTGAACCTGCTTTTCGGATTTTGGTGTTTGGCTGGAAAAACACAGCTGCCTGCCGGGCATGCCCCCTCCTGCCCGCACTATTTAAGATGAGGTTTCCAACAATGTGGGAAAGCAGCGACAGAGGTTCCACCACCTGTTAACCGTGACCTTGGACAAGAAACCAACTTTTCTAAGCCTTTGTTTCCTCCTCTGTCAAACGGAACCCTCAAGCCTTTCATACATAGGCTGGACAGAATGGATGCCAGCAGTAGCCCAGGGCAAGCATTCGGCAGCAACCTGGTGGGAGGCAAGCCTCACCTCCTGAAACCAAATATCTCAGCTCCAGGCAAGAAAGGATGAATGGAGCTAGGTTTCCAGTCTCTTCCGACAAACTTTCTCTCCCCATACCCCTTCCCTCAGGCAAGTCACCCTTGGAGGGAAGTAGAACCTCTCTTCTGTCCGTGGGTTCCTCGGCCTCTCACCTAGAACCCCACTGCCCATCTCAGGCTCTTGGAGGGAGGGAAGCAATTGGATGGGTGATGCTGTACAGGCACCTGTGTAGATAGGTCAGGGCACCTGATGAAAGGTGGCCAGGGCAGGCTGCAGTACGTACTGTAGACGAGGTGGGCACAGAGCCCGGGCTTCCCAGCCTGCGTTGCTTGCTCTCACACCGTGACCTGCGCACCCGCTTGGCCCTTACCTTGAACCATGGGAACCACGCTGCCCCGGCTGGCGGAGGACTTGGACACACGTGACGGGGCGGGCGTCCCTCTGTCCGGGGCACAGCGAGTAGCAGCAAATGCAGCCCAGGCCGAGGCCGGTGGCGCCTGCTGGGGCCGGGCTGGCAAAGTGAGCGCCAAGAGACTCCTGGAGGCCCCAGAGGAGGCAAGTGCGTGGCCAGGAGAGACTCTCTGCCAGCTGCGCGCTGCGGCCACGGCTCTGGACACCCAGCTGCCTCTCTGCGAGCGGCACGCGCGACTCCAGCCTAGTCCCGGGCGCGGGGCGCGCGCTGGAGGGGAGGGCGCGCGCGCGCTAGCCTGCTGAGGAGTGCGCGCTGCAGCCCTGCGCGCGCCGTCGGCGGCGGCTGCGGGGAGCAGGCGAGGAACTGTCCCTGGTGCTGACGCTGGTCCGCGTCCGCCCCCCTCCCCCCACCTCCCTCCCCCCTGCGGCTGAGCTCACATGCAAGGTCTAGGGACCCACACTGTTGTGCGCGCCCTGCGGGGTTCTCACGGATCTCCACCAGCCTGTTTCTTTCTCTTTGAGCTTTGGTCTCTGTGGTGATGGGATTTACCTGACTCTGGAAAGCACAACCTTGGAGCAGGTCCCTGGTCCTTCTTGTTTCTGGGGTAACTGACAGCAGGGCCTTTAAGGCTGATCTGAAGATGAAAGGCAAAGATGTCCACAGGCATAGCACACCCTAAGTACTTGATAAACGTTTGCCTTTGCTCCGTTTATTCTCTGGATCAGTCTGGTGTAGTGTACAGTCTGCACTGGGCTGGTTGGTGACTGAGGCCTTGGCTGACTCAGGTTTCTAGCCATTGGGAAGGAAGCAAATCTCTGCTACTTTACCCCCAAGTACAGCATTAGGGCAGTGGTTGGAAGTTAAAGCAAGTCAGATTTGAGTGGAAATGAAGAACTTTCTGGCCTTTCCTTTTGAGAAATATGTTCCCAAGATAAGCCCCATTCTGGAAGATATTCCGGAGAGGGCTGTGGCTGCAGACCTCAACCTAAGGGGAGTAGGTATTGAATGAGGCTTTGAGTTAGAATATACCACACTCTGAGAAAACTCCCTGGACCACTAAGGGTACTGTATGGGTACTGGATTGTGCCAGGAACGACACGATGCTCTGTAAGAAGCTCTGTCCTTGTGGGGAGGACATATGTCAGCCCATATTGAGGGGCTAGGGAGCTGGTGGAGTTTCCTTCCCCTTTGCCCACTGGCTGGGCATAGAAAGACCAGCAAGTCATTCCAAGATATGCCACAGAGCCAAGGAAGCAGGTGCTTTAGTCAGACGCCTGCGTGAGCATGCACACGTGCACACACACACACACACACACACACACACACACTCACTCTGCCCACTTCCCTGCTGATCCTTCCTTCTTAAGGGTCCTCACTGAACTCCTCAGCAATGACCATATTCTTGGTGTGCCTTATAACAAACTGGGAACAATCCTTTATCCCACTTAACTACCAGGAAGAGATGACCCCGCCTTTAAGTATCTCTACTCCTTTTGAGATGGGTAATTAATTGTCACCTGCCTCATTTCTCCAGGGACTGGTGGCTGTGTTTGATTCATTAATTAACTGTACTCAGAGCCTGCTTGAAGCAGGCTCTTATCTCACAGTAAACATCAATTGTTATGTGTGCAACACATTCCAGACGCAGTGCTAAACACTTGCACACATTGTCTCATTTAGCCAGCTCAGCAAGGGCCAGGGAGAGTCAGCCAGAACCTGTCTTGCAGGTGAGAACAAACGACAGAGTCCTTGGCAACAGAACAGAGCTGGGACTTGATGACTCCCAAGATCTCCCACACTCGCCAATGTCCCAGTCTGAGATAGGACAATTGGCTCCAGATGATTCTATATAAGGGAGGTCAGAGAGCCCTGGAGAGTGCCAAGAGGAAACCACAGGCCGGCCAGCCAATCAACTCCTGCAACCATCAGTCCTGACTTTCCACTCAGTCTCAATCAGGACTACTTACTTGCCTTTTGGTGATTGTCTCAGATCCTTAGATGCTGTCAAACGTGTGCCAGAAATTTTCAAAAAGAGGCCTCACCATCAAGCCCTGCCTTTGCCAGCAGCTCATCCACACTTCCACTTTGTCACATATCCATGTCTGCTCCAAGACTGTAAGTCTGGTAGCCATGGTCTGAGCAGCCAAGCATCCAAGAAGTGGCTTGGCCTTTTACCCTAGGCTCTGAGTTATTACTCCTTCCTGTGTGGAGCAGAGAGATGCTTCCCCAGCACTTGCGATGGTGTGACTTTATTTAGTGGTATTTGTCTCATTTAAACTGTGACTGGTTTCAATGCCTCACAGCAGTACACACATGTGTACCAGTGTGCTTTCATATAGAGGTCTGAGGTCAACAACGTTAGCTGTCTTCTTCTGTCACTCTCCTGAAATTTTCTGTTTTGGCTAAACCGGCTAGCTAGCGAGTACCCAGGCTCCTCCCCTTTCTGCTTGCCCCTAAAGCTGGAGTTACAGACACATCTCAGCCCTTGGTGGGTGCTGGGAATCAAGACTCTGATCCTTGTGCTTCCGCAAGTGCATTATCTGCTGAGCCATCCCTCCAGTCTTCCTTACCTTAGCTTCAAAACAATTACAGAAGGTCAATGTGACTTTCCCCAAACCACACAGCCGACAGAGAAATGCACAGAGCAGATTTCATTTGGATAACAGTACAGTGGTCTCCACTTAGCTTGTTTTTGTGTATGAAATCATGCCTTGATTTTATTTTTTAAGCTCATTTGTAAAAACAGAAAAAGGGAGCTGACTTCATAGAAACCACATACCATCAGGTTTCCTGAAACAGCAAGTCCTGGTACAAACAAAAGAAGTCTAGCCTCTAGAATTCAGTTCTCCAGGCTGGGTGGCAGCAGGCTATGAGGCAGGACTGGCCATTCCTCTTCAGCAGGTTTTCCAGTTGCCATGCAACTTCAGTCCTGTCCCCATCTTTTTACAACATACAGTTTAGCGGATGTAACTCAGCCAACAGATGGTGGAGGTGTTGAAAACTGTCCAACACACAGCAACGTGCAGGGCAGTTTGCAAGGCTTGCTTTCCAGTCTGGGCAAATGAGGCTTTTGTAAGAGCAGTCTTTTATGCTATGAAAGTGGGACCTTTGAATATGAGCAACTTCAGGGATGAGGGTTGATAGCCTTCATCAGAGACACCAACTTCTCTCCAGTGTTTTGCAAATATCCAAGCTCAGAGCACACTTTCTGGTGGGGTGTGGGAGAAAAAAGTGACCATGGTGGGGATTATGTGCACTCAGATCTACCTACACATCACAGTGGGTTAATATCTTCAATTAACCCAATGGCAAGACCTAGAATCACTGAAGAGACAAACTTGTAAGTGTGCCTGGGAAAGAGTTTGTAGATTAGGTTAACTGAGATTAGAAAATGCACACTGAGTGTAAGAATAGCATCCTGTGGGTCAGAATGCTGGGCTGAATAAGAGGAAGAGATGAGCTGGGTACCAGCGTTCATCCCTCTCTACTTCCTGACCATAGATACAAAGTGTCTCCACCAGGGTGGGACAGACCCTCAAATTGTGAGCCCACATAAACACTTCCATCTGTAAACTGCCTTTGTCAGGTGCTTGGCCACTGGACAGTGGGTCCTCTGGCTTGAAGGGCACCCACCCAGCTTCTGCTCATGACTGGGAGTGTCATTCTGCAGACCAGAAGAACAAAGCTCTCCTAAAGGAAAGAGGCTTCTACAGAGCCAAGGCCAGGAACAATGTCCAATTCTCTTTCGGGGAATCCTCCGGAAGGAGCCAACTTAAGACTCCAGACATACTGAACTGAAGGTTGGTGGGGACCCTTTCTGCCCAGAACACCTAGGAGGTTTTGGAAGGGATGGTGTTGGCTGGTTGGCAGGTATAAACGTTTCTATTGCTGAGTCTTGCGCGCGCTCGACTGGCCAGGAAGAACGACGCTGCAACAGGATCCTTCTACACACGTTTATTGGGAGAGCTTGATTGTAGAGGCGAAAAGACTTCGAGCCCAGAACTGGTGCTGCTTTTATAGGCCTAGGAGGGGCGTGTCTCACACCCGGATTGGTTATGCACTAAGCCTCATTTGCATGTTCCTCATCTGATTGGCTACTTTCTCTCAGTACCTTACAGAACCTCATTATCATACCTCATTTGCATGTCTCACATCTGATTGGTTATACTCTCAGTACCTTACAGAACCTCATTATCATGCCTGGGCCAGGCAGTGTCTTTGCAAAAAACTTTACTGCATATGTACACATTGGTTGTTTGTCCAATCTTATGCGTGGTGGCCAGCAGTAGTCAGTGCCACTCTGCAACGGCACATGTGGCTTCCCACAGCTGAGCATCTTTTATTGGTACTCTCAGGCTGTAGACAGTGAGGGGTTCAGAAGTTTTATTGAACATGTCAGGTGGCAGACTCACAAATCTACCCAACTCCAAGTGATCTGCTCAGATCAAGTCCATCCAGGAAAGAATGAAAAATAACCAGAGATTGGAACAGTAGTTATTTGTGTGTGTGTGTGTGTGCGTGATGTTGTTACCCTCATGTCTCAGATAAGGGCCTGATAGATTGCACAATTTTGAAGGATGGCCAAGAAAATGAAAGTGTACAAGAGAGCTAAAGAGGCAAGTGTGCAAGAGAGCGAGGACTGTGGGCAGGTGGGGTGCACACGGGCATGTGAAGCCCAGGGAGGTAGGGCGCATCTGTTGCTGTAGCTCCCAGCAGAAGCCTTGTCTGAGGAAGCACCAGCGGTGGCTTTTAATTGCTGCCACATCCTAAAACATTGTGACAGTGAGCTCAATGTACTCCTTTGTGAGAGAGCATGAGGGATGATAGCTGAGGAGGTGACACACGGCAATCAGCCCGGGTCTCTCGGGGTTCCTCATGTGAGTCAGTCACAGGCTGGAAAATCTTGATGTGGATATGTCAGGGGAAGCCAACAGCAGGGGATTTATTGTTCCCACACCTTCACTGGCTTCAGGATGCTTCACTCCAGAGAAACCTTAACCAGGAGGGTCCTGATCAGTCCTTTACTTCCCCCAGGCAATGGCTCCAACAATCCAGATGGAGCCCTTGTTCATTCATTTATTCATTGATTCACCACACACTCTGGATGCGAAGAGACCAGAGTAAGAACTGCATTCCGGAAGTGAGTGAAGCTTAGAGATGAGGTCCTGACGGACAGGGCGAGGTCCTTTAAGTAGGAAGTATTTAGTGACACCTGGGCATCTCTCCTGTGCTATTCTAGCTCTGAACTATGTAGACAGTGGAGAGAGGAGAGTCAGTCTCTTCTTTGACCTCACAGCAAGGAACCTGTCACAACAGCAAGGTCCACTGGTCTCTGAAGTCCTTGCTGGCAATATCCTAAGCCCAGAGGGGTACCTTCAGTCTATAATGAAGGAGGAGGAGGAGGAGGAGGAGGAGGAGGAGGAGGAGGAGGAGGAGGAGCAGCCATGGAAATGAGAGACTGGCTGAATTATGCAAACCCCAAGTTAAAGCACCCCCTGTGCCTTCTCCCCTCTTGCTCCTGTTAGCATTACCTTGTGAGGAGGTGTAGGCTGGGGTTAATAAAAGTGTGATACAGACTCCCTCCTGTGACTGACACATGCAGATCTAGTGACTTGACAATAGAATGACAAGACAGACTGAAGCTCCTGCTCTCCAGGGAAAGACAAGGTCTTTCTCTTGGGATGGAGGCTCCATAGAGAGCACCCAAGGCAGCTCTGCCTCTTGAGGACCTGCCCTCCCCAGGACCCCACCCAAGGCTGCTCTGCCCCTTGAGGACCTGCCACCCCCACCCAGGACCCCTCTTGAGTACAGAGAATGAGATCTTGGACTTATTCCTTGTTCTCCTGTCAGAATCGATCACTGCTACCAGTCTGACACCTGCTGACAATCTGGATTGGGGTGAGAAGAGGCAGCAGTGGAGGAGGAAGAGGAGAGGGTGGGGGAAGGGACCAGTGGGATGGAGCTGGGGCACAGGAAGAAACATGGCAGATGAAGCATGAGAAATGAAGGCAGGAGAGAACCCCAAATTCCTCCGCTCTAGGGCTACTGAATGAAAGGGTGCAGCTGTGCATTGCTAAGCTCTGGCTTTAGGGACTGTCACAGTCCTCCATCTAGGTGGCCTGGGGCCAGCAAGAGGGAAATCACTGTGCCCTAAGCAGAAATACAAGCATTGCCCACTGTGACCCACCATAAAGCAGGAGGGCAAGTGACATGCCCAGCCTCCCTTCCATCTCTCTAACCCAGTGTCTGTGAGTTTCATGATACTCCAGCACTTCTGGGGATGTCATTCCCACCCTCTGCCCTGGCTGGCAGAACAGTAAGGACACCTCTTCAGCCATTTGCTGGATGCATTATAAACCTTTACAAGAGAAAGTGCTTGCCTGAGGCTCTGTGGTGTCATGTGCACTGTCTCCAGTGAGCACCTTTGGTTCTGGGTTTCAGCCACCCAGACAAGCAGTGGTGAGTGACAGAGTTTCCCCTGGGCACACTGAGGCCACTAGACTTGGAGATGCTTCATGTGAGATTGGCAAAGGACAGGGGACTGGCTAGGCACTGAGATCGCAGGCAGCCTGGCAGTGCCAGCTGACAGATTTAGCTGTGTCCACTTCCTCAGGATGGGAATTATTACAAGTGTGTGACCACTGTGTGTGGCTCTTGTGTGGTGGCTGGAGTTCGTATTCAGCGGGTCCTCGTGTTTCTTCAGAAGTCACTTTATCCACTGAGCTATCTCCCCAGACCCCACGCTGCTCCTTCTAAAGATGGCTTTTCTACAATTGTTGACTTAGCTCTATTTAAGCTGGATGTCTCATGCCAAAAGGCCAGCTCACTCACACATTCAGTGAGTACCTACTATGTGCATGTACACTGTTGGGTGCTGGGAAGCAGACTAAACAGGGTGCTCTCCTGCCTTGCTCCCTGTAAGCTCATGGCCAGACCTGTGGCTGCAGTCAGAGTCTGCAAGTGGCTGCAGGACAAAGCCCCTCATGCAGGGAAAGTCAGGTGACTCAGGCTTGTAGTACCCTATTTCTTAGTAGGGCCTCTCCACTTGGTCCTATTTTGGACTTCAGTTTCCCCGCATGCAGCATGGAACTGCAAACATCTTTCTGGTTTGGGGATGGAGGGACCCTCAGGCTTGCTGGCTCCGCTGGGCTCGACCAACACAGGTGCTCTGCTGGCCAAGGAAGTTTTCCTGTTTTCCCTTCTGGAATCTGCTCTGGCTGCCAGGGATGGCTCTGGAGCCTCAATGCTGAGGAGGGCAATGCTGGAGGTGGGGAAGAGACAACTCCAGGCTAATGGCTAAAGTTAGGAGGGAGAAGACTCAGGCTGGCCTTCTCTGCCCCTGGCTTCCTTGCTACCCTTCCTGTGGGCTTTTAACACCCAGAGGCTGCCCCTCCTCCCCTGGGAGAAAAGGGCTTTGCATTCTTTCCCTTGGCAACGCTCTGGTTCCTGGGAGGCTGGGGGTGGGGAGCTGCAAACAGCCAAGCCCTGGAACACCTGCATGCGGAGCCTTGAGTCAGCAGCAAGCAGATCTCAGGAGCATCAGCACAAAGAACACTAGTCAAGATGGAGAGTTACTGCTTCCTCTTTCCCACCCTAGGATCTGTCAGAAAGGCTCAGCCCTAGCCTGGCCCTTCCTCCATCCTTTCCACTACTGGGCAGCTTCCCCTGGACATAGCATCAGCACCTTCGAGAGGTGTGAGTCTGGTCCTTGAGTGAGCCTGTCAGTGCCTCCTACCCTAATTCTCTTGGTCAAGGAGAGAGCTATGTCCCTTCTCCCCGCCTTCCCCCCAGTCCACAACAGTGCCTTTCCTTGCCTGTTCCAGTCTCTTCTGTGTTTGCTTTTCTTATGTTGTGAGGAGAGGCTTAGGGTAGATATGACACTAGGAAATCTACTGCACAGTGGCCAGTGTATCACACTTCTACAGGGCAGACTGTCTGCTGGCCTCAAGCCTCTCTTGTGCAGCGAGGAGCCCTCTGTAAATGGCCTTGGGAACTTGGGAAGCAATGGGCTTGCTTGGGGCGAGTTTAGGCCCGGAGGACTCCACTCAGTGTCTATATGATGCTTGGCTTATGGATCCTGAGAATGGGAGTTAGGAGGGTCCTGAGAGTCAAGAGGTGGGGATCTCATGGAAAGGTGGGGATCTCATGGAAAGGTGGGGATCTCATGGAAAGGTGGGGATCTCATGGAAAGGTGGGGATCTCATGGAAAGGTGGGGATCTCATGGAAAGGTGGGGATCTCATGGAAAGGTGGGGATCTCATGGAAAGGTGGGGATCTCATGGAAAGGTGTCTGTGGGACACCTGGATGATAAAGCAAAAATGGTCACTGTGGTAGTTTGGATATGTTTGGTCCAGGGAATGGCATTATTAGGAGGTGTGGCCTGTTAAAGTAGGTGTGGCCTTGTTGGAGGAAGTGTGTCACTGTGGGGTTGGGCTTGGAGACCCTCCTCCTAGCTGCCTGGAACAGCTCCTAACTTCCTTTACATGAAGATGTAGAACTCTCAGCTCCTCCAGCACCATGTCTGCCTGTACTCTGCCATGCTTCCTGCCATGATGATAATGGACTGAACCTCTGAACCTACAAACCAGCCCCAATTAAATGGTGTCCTTTATAAGAGTAGCCTTGGTCGTGGTGTCTGTTCACAGCAATGGAAACCCTAACTAAGACAGTCACCATTGTCCAGGTGCAATGTGGGCTTCACTGAGGCTGCTGTGACTTCCAGACTCCCTTATGATGTAAGAGGGAAGAAAGGAGGCACCAAGGAATTCTCACAGCCTCCTAGAGGAACCCTATCTATTGAGTTCATCTCTCTCTTCTTCCCCCTCTTCCAGGGTGAAGCAGAGTTAGAGGAACATAGGTAAGCAAGGATAACTAAGCCAGGCTCCCTGATCTATGCCCCCAGAAGACTCTGTAAGAGAAATAGCAAGAAGGCCCAGGGGTGGGTAACTAGATAGGACCAAGAGGGGAAAGGGAAGGACCCAGGGCCTTACAAAACACCCAAGCCAGCACCCAGCCTTCTGCCTCTCACATTCTGAATGAATCCTCTGCTGCTTGGCCCTCTGTCTTCCCTGGTATCTGTTTGATTATCTCTTCCTGCTGGGAAAAGAACTCAGCAATTCCCTAAATCGTGTTCCTCACCTGCATTCCAGGTGGCTCTGATGAGGCTCCATCCCTCCTTCCCCAAGATGCACACCTGGGATTGCTGCTCACCTATGCCACCTGCTGCCTCACCCACAGCCTCTTTCATCTGAGTGACTGGCCATCTCCTCCACAGAGATGGGCCCCCATCCTGGCTTCCGGCAGGACCATCTGTCTGCACCTTGTTAGAACCTAGTGACACTAGGAATACTTCTCACACATTTTCTACCCAGGGTCTCCACTTCGTGTCTTACCTCCATATTGACCCTAGATATATTCTGATCGTGAAGCCTTCCTGTTAGGGATAGAATAGTTCTTTACTGCTTCCTCCTCCTCATCTGCCCAGGACAGCTATGACTGAATGTCTGGCAGCCTTTGTGGAATCTTTATATTTATCTTTCCTTAAAAAATGTAAATCACATTTATTTATTTATTTCTCTTGTGTACATATCTGGGTCATGTGTGGAGATCAGAGGACAGCTCATGGACATTGATTCTTCCCTTCCACTGTATGGGTTCTAGGGTGAAACCCAGACTAGCAAGCTTGGCAGCCCATAGCTGCTGAGTCGTCTTGCTGGCCTGATAGCTTTCAGCTCATCGAAGATCTTGAGAGCTGCACGCAAAGTAGAAGTTTAACCTTTCTCCTTTGCCCTACATGCACAGGAGCTGGCTGCATCCTTTACTGCAGCAGCAGGGGGCTACTTCCTGGACCCTCTGCTCTCTACTTCCTGGGTGGCATATGTTATCTCAGCTCTGCAGGGCAGTGTCATGTAGAAGGCACACACTCCCAATTTCTCCTTAGATCTCAGCTGAATGGCTTCTTACAAATAAACCTGTGAGGCTTAGTCCTCTGGCACTTTAATTAAGATTAGGTTCAATTCTTGATTAGGTGGAAGAAACTGCCAAGGGGGAGCCAAGGGTCAGAGGCTCAAAGGAACTAGCCTGGGTTCTGTCTGTCTCCCTCACTGTGTGATCTTGCACAAGTTAATTAACTTTTCTGTGCCACAGCTCCTTTGTCTATTAAATGGGTTAATAGTGTATAGATTCTTCTTGTAGGTCTGGCACAGAACAGCCAATAGGCTAAAGGTATCTTGATGTATATTGAAGCAATGTCATTTTTAAGATAAGGCATTGTTACATTTACTGCCAGAAAAGGAGGAAAATGAAGCTAAGAAAGCCACAATACACCCCTGATTACAAAGTACATACGTTTCAGGGGTGTGGATGTGTTCAAGACTTTTCTTGGGGTCACTCTAGTGGCTGTTAACTGGCATGCCGGTGCCAGCCCTGAACAGAGAGCAGCCATTCTATTCATCTAGGTGCCTTTTCGTCATCTGTGGGGAAGACTCCACAGTAGTCTTCACACTTACTCTCAAGGGTCGTAGGAAGGTGACGGGGTCTTAAACTCAGGCTGCTTGAGAGCCAGACTCCTTCATCTGCTCTTCAAGGGCGCTGAGGAAGCAGTTCTTCAAGGTTGACACTTTCTGGTGGCACAAACCGGTAGCCGTGAAATGCTATCCAGCCGGAAGTAAACATGAAAACAAGCTGACTTGTGCATCCTTACCCCACAGCTTCCCGGAGACAGGAGGATGACGGATCTGAAAAGACAGAGGCAGAGACGAAAGTCACAAATATCGACCCAGAAGAGGCCCCTCTCTGAAGTGCGGAAAATTCCACTTGGTAAATTTGAATGAACGTATGGAAGATTTACTGGGGATAAATGATAAGCTTAGCAGGATAACAGACACAAGATAAACACTTTTAAAAGAGTAATGCTTTGCACTGTTGAGATGGTTCAGCCGTTAAAGGCACTCGCCACGAGGCCTGATGTCCTGAGTTTGATACCCACGACTCACATGATGAAAGGAGAAAATTAAGTCCTGCAAATCGTTCTCCAACTGTGATACACAGACCATGGCAGTCACCACCCTCACATACATAAATACAAAAATAAACAGATTCATAACATTTAAAATGCAATTAGGGCTTTATGCCAATTTCCATAACCTAGTAGTATGGGACTTTGAAAAGCAATTGCATATCAGAAGTCTAAATGAGGTTTGCCTGACTCTGTGACGCAGATACATCATTAGAGACATAAGCATCAACTGGAAGACGGTGAGCAAAAGAGCATCTGTGACACCGTCCACTGTGTGTTTCTTACAATTAAAGTCTTTCAGAAAACAAAGAAAGCAACAGACTGCACCTCCAACCACTGCAAGACTGCTTAGGTTTGGAGCTCTATTCCCCTGGGATTTTATAATCTCCCCTACCCTCATTCTCTCCGTCCTTGGCTTTGTCTCTTTTGTGTTAGACCTTTTGTTTCATCAGAAGGAGGGCATTGTAAATTAACTGAGTCTGGTATTTCCAAAACTAGAATGCTGGGTTTCGGAATTGCTAGGAAGAAGCTGGTATGGGTCTCTCCCCTGCCAGGGCATCTCCTCTTGTATCCAAACTCTAGGTATTTGTTTAATCAGTGTGTAAAGTGCATATTAATAGGATTGAGGAGGAGGAGGAGGCCAGAAGTCAATGTTGGAGCTCTTCAGTCACTCTGCACTTTGTTTTTTTTCTTAAAGTTTTACTTCTTAAAGATTAATTTTAATTAATTATTAACTAAAATATATTTTAATTATAAACATTTATTTATTAAAAGTAATTATTAATTACTTTTAATTATGTGTAGGTGCACATGTCTGCATGTAGGTATGCACACATATGGAGGCCAGAGGCATCTAATTCCCTGGAGCTCTGAGCCAGCTGACAGAAGTGCTGGGAACTGTGGGTCTGGGGAAGTGCAGCAAGCATGCCTGTTGAGCCACCTCTCCAACTCTAAACTTCACCTCAGTTTTGAGAAAGGCCTCTCCCTGAGCCTGGAGCTGGTCAGTTTGATGAGGTTGGCTGGCCAGGGAGCCCCAAGGACCTACTACTGTATTGCTTCCTAGTGTTAAGTTGGTAATCGCCATAGTACCCGCTGTTTGTTTGTTTGTTTATGTGGGTGCTGGGGCTCAGACTCGGGATCTATGCTAGCTTGGCAAGCACTTTGCCAATATTCCACTCCCTAGCCCTCTCCTCTTTCTCCTATTTAGCCTCTCTTGGGCTTTCTCTTTCTGGGTATCAGACTCCTAGTCTTACTATTATCTAAGCATGGGCTACTGTGGTGCAGGCCTGTTTTCTGCGCTCTTCCCAGCAATGAGTTCATCAGCTGTGAAGACAGGGTTGTCCTGTGGCTTGGAACAACCTTCCCATTTTCTCCATTCTTTGCCTTGCCACTCTTTCTTTAGGCATGGCTGCCACCCGCATGAGAGCCTCTGGAGCTGGTCCAAGCCCCCCACCTTTCCCCTTCTGCCCTTTGCACTGAATTCCTCGGGTGGCACCTGCCTGATCTTCCAGCTCACTAATTTGCTCCTCAGATGTCTCTCTCTGCTTTTCAGACCGTCTATTTTAAATCTCCACGATCTCTAATTAGTTCTTTTATATAAAAGCCCATTCTTGCCTCATGAATACAATAACCACATATCTCTTTAAGGATAGTAATTATACTTATTTTAGAGTCTCCTTCTGTTGATTTGATCAACGCTGCTTCCTCAGGCATCGGCATTTCTGCCTCTTTCTTAGTGGTTCCAGGCTCACACATTTGGTCATGCGGGCAGTGCGCCCAGCTCCACGGTTGAGTTTCACTGTTTATCTGTCTGCCACTGTGGGACCTGTTTTTTGCACTTCTACTGGAACTTAGAGAGGTATAACCCCTTATCTGAGATTTTACTTTATGGGGTTTTTTAGCTACCAGAAGTCAACCTGGTCAAAACAATATTTAAAGGAAGATTCCAGAATTAAACATAAGCTGCAATACCTTTAAGAATATGGTGAGTCATTGTTCTGAGTTATCAGTCTCCTCCTGTATTTGACCTATAAATTAAACTTGACCCTAGGTACTTGTGTCCACACAGGGCTCCCCAAGCATGTGCGTGTCTCCAAGTTAGATGGAGAAGAGTTGCTCTCTCTCCTTCCTTGAGGTCAGCAGCTGCCTGGTCACTGCTATGCCATGGTGGCCTCCCTGGGTCTCAGCCAGGGGTCAAGGGATGCAAATAACAGCCAGGGGTCAAGGGATTCAAATAACAGCCAGGAACAAGCAAGTAGCTAAGATGCTGGGCCAAAGCAAAAGCTGAGTGGCTCTGACCACAAAGCTCACACAGCTACTTTCTACCACTCTTTCCATCCACTCCAAGACCATTGTCGTCCACCCCACCCCGTGGGCACTGTCCACTACTCTCCATTGCCACTTTGTTCCCCACTCCTTGGCCACTGTTCATCCCATGATTGGTTTCCATGACCCTGTATCAAGTCCCACACCTTCCAGGACCTCCCACAGGCAAGTCAAGTGTTCTACCCCTGTGCTACATCCTTAGTGTAACACTAGAGATAGGCTCCCTCCACAGTGGCACACTAGTGGGTCCTCTGGATCCTCCATTGCTTGTTCGGGTTACACCTATGCCCCGAGGAAAACAATTGAATGTGCTCAGCCACCAGAAACCAATTAAGACAACCAGAAATAAGACATAAGGCTTATACCCTTAAGCTGGCCCATGACCAGCCAGGTGCAAAGCCACCTGGTATCTGGAGAAGGAGCTGAGCGTTCTACAACTGAATCCACAGGCAGCAGGCAAAGAGAGACACTGAGCCAGACGTGAGCATTTGAAACCTCAAAGCCTACCCCCAGTGACACACTTCCTTCAACAAGGCCACACCTACTAATTGTGCCACTCCCTATGAGCCTATGGGGGCTATTTTCATTCAAACCACCACATTCCGTTTCCCCATTGCCCTTCAAGACACATTCCCCATTGCCTTTCAAGAAAGTGGACACCTCTGTCCACTTTCGGGGAGAATAGCTGGTACTCCCTTCCATTCTCAAGGAGAGTTCTGGAGAACAAAAAATGTTTCCAGTCAAGGGGGCAATTGCATGGACAAGGATATAGATATTAGAAGTTCTGTGAGGTACACCCTCCTCAAGCCCTGCAAAGAACCAGGAATTCTTAGCAGTGAGCATATGATGGCCTCGGCCATTCCTAGTGCTAAAAGCTGTGATTTAAAGATTCTTGTCCCAATAGAACAGGCCTTTGGCATCAACACTCAGCAGTGCCTGTCTTAGTTATTCCATCCCTCCAGACACCGACAGGCCATTACCCAGAAACATATCATCATCAGCACCCAGGCTTACACGTCTCCTCTCCACCTCTGTGCAGCTCCTCCACCCTGGTCATTTAAGCTGCCCTTTTCCTGGTGCCTTAGGCTGAGTCTCTCTTAACTTGATCAGCAGTGGGGAAATTGGATCAGGACGTGCAGATCAAGGCCACTCCTGCTGTATGAATGTCAGAGGCCCCTGGGCTCATAGACCTGTTGTTTTCTGAAGCTTCATCTTTGACAAGCAGATGGTGAGCCTCGGAGGGCCTTATTGAATTTGTATTTATGGAAATGATGTGTCCGATTATCGCTGGAGGGAAGCAGTCCAAGCCAGAAGCCAATGTGGCCCATCTATGAGGCTTAAATCTACTTACCTTTAGGAAGGCTGCACGCTCCGTGGGGACAGCTGGATCTTCAGGCTGGTGCCAGCAGAGTCAGAGACTAAATGTTCTCCTTGACAATGGCCTTGTAAACCTCGGGGCTGTCCTCATTTGGGAGCTGAGATGCAGCTTGTATATGCTGACTCTATCTGTCCAAAGTGGACATGGAAAAGTCAGCAGTAAACAGTGATGGTCCCTGGAGCTTGTCCTGTAGTGATTTGAATGAGGCCCCAGTTGGTGGCACTGTTTGGGGAGGCTTAGTTGGTGTGGGCTTACTGGCAGAAATATGTCACTGGGGGAAGCTTGAGAGTTTAAATCCTCCTACTCCTTCTTCCTGCTTCTCTCTGATTCTGGCTTCCTGTCCCTGCTGCCATGCCTGATGTCTTAGTTACTGTTCTACTGCCATAAGGAAACACTGTGACCAAGACAATTTATAAGAGAAAGCATTTACCTGGGGCCTTGCTTATAATTTCAGAGATTCAGTCCCTTATCATCATGGCAGGGACCAAGGTGCATGCAGACAAATGTGATGTTGGAGAAGTAACTGAGAGTACATATCTGGCCTGAAAGTTGCAGGCAGAGGAGGGGGGAGACTGGACCTGACATGGGCTTTTGAAACTTCAAAGCCCACCTTCAGTGGGACAGTTCCTCCAGAAAGGCCATACTTCTGGATCCTTCCTAAACAATTCCACCAAGTGGGGACCAGGCCTACAAACACATGTGCCTATAAGAGCCATTTCATTCAGGCCACTGTACCTGCTGTCTCCTGCCACATCCATCGTGATGGACTCTTATCCTTCTGGAACTGTAAGCCAAAATATACTCTTCATTTTGTAACTCACTCATGGTGTTATCACAGCCACAGAAGAGTAACTGATCTACCCCTTAATTTTAGATTAAAAAATCACCTACTTGATCTGCAATATCATTTCTCACTATGAACCCAACAGTCAAAAAGTGGAAACAGGCAGGGAATGGCTCAATTGGTAAAGGCTTGTCACTTGTGGTATGTCAATTTGATACAACCTAAAATCACCTGGAAAGAATGAGAGATTATCTAGATCAGCTGGCCTGTGACATGTCTGTAGGGGGTTGTCCTGATTTCCTTAACTGACATGGGAAAACTGTCTTAGTTACTCTCTGTTGGTATGAAGACACCATAACCAAGACAGCTTACAGAAGAAAGTTTGCTTGGGGTTCACAGTTCCAGAGAGTAAGTCCAAGATCATCGTGGTGGGGTGCATGGCAGCAGGAAGGCAGGCATGTTGCTGGAGCAGTAGCTGAGAGCTTACACCTGAGATACAACCATCAAGTAGGAAGAGGTAGGGGGAGGGAGAAGGAGAGAGAGAGAGAGAGAGAGAGAGAGAGAGAGAGAGAGAGAGAGAGAGAGAGAGAGAGAGAGAGAGAGAGAGAGAGAGAGACAGAACTAGCTGGGAGTGGTGTAGGATTTTGAAGCTGGTCCCTAGTGACACATCTCCAGTGAGACCACACCTCCTAACCCTTCCCAAATAGTGCCATCAACTATTCAAATATATGAGCCTATGGGGACCATTTTCATTCAGACCACTACAAACACTGACTGGGAAAGAGAGTAACACCACCCCCTGGGTTGGGTCCTGCATTGCACAAGAGTGGAGAAATGGATCTGAGCACAGCATGTACGCATGCATCTCTCTCTGCTCTTGAGTGTGGAGTGATGTGACCAGCTGCCTCTAGCTCCTGCTGCCGTGAGTACCCCACACCCTCAGTGAGGAAGGTGGAATTGTGAGCTAAAATAAACACTTTCTCCCTTAAGCTGCTTTTTGTCAGGACGTTTGGTCACAGCAGCAGAAATGAAACTAGGATACCATGCATGCAAGCAAGCAAGCAAGCAAGCAAGCAAGAGGAGCTGAGCTTGATCCCCAGCACCAAAGCCAGGTATGGTGGGACACCAGTAATCCTGGTGCTGAAGAGGTGGAGATGGGAAGGTCCCCTGGGCTCACTGGTCAGCAAGTCTAGCCTACTGTTGAGTTTAGAGTCAGCGAGGAAATTTGTCTAAACAATGAGGTAGAAGAATGTTGAGTCAAGACACTGGATATGAACTCCTGATGTCCACCTCCACAAGCGCCTGTGCACACACTCACCCACACAAGTGTCCATCCACGGATGATGGATAAGCAATGTCCTGTCCACCTACACAGTAGAATATTATTTAGTCTTAAGCAGGGATGGCATTCTGACACCTGTTGTGATATGGATGAATGCTGAGAGCACCATGATGTGGGAAATAGCCCAACACAGAACATACATGTGCTGTTTTATTCCACTTGTGTGAAGTCCCTACAGAGGTGGAGGTCATAGAGACAGACAGCAGAATAGGGGTGAGGGGAAGAGGCTCTGCCAGGCCTCGGGAGGAGAAACAAAAGGTGGTGTTTAACGAGGATGGGGTATCAGGGTGGTGAAGAAAGATCTATGGATACAGAAGAAGGCCCTTCTGCAAGATGGATCGTCCTGAAGTATGTGTTTCATGGCATTAATGGCAGTCACCCCTAGAATGATGTCCTTGAGCTTTGTTTTGTGATGTCAGGAGCATTTGCAGCTTTGTAACAGCAGAGACTGCCAGCTTGATGGGGTCCTCAGTGCAGGCACATCCCAGCCTCTGCCTGTGACAACTCACGAGCCCCCTCCCCTGGTGCACCTGTCACATGGGTTCCATTGCCACCCCCACCCACACCTGTCACATCAGCACCATCAATGCCCTGCAAGAGAGGGAGTCCTAAGCAGGGAGGCCACAGCGTTGGATCCTGCCTCCTTCTGCCTGTCACATGTACCTTCAGCAACACTTACTTCATTGTCAAGGGTCAAAGGTCAGTTTTGGTGGCCAAGAGGAAGCTGGAGGCTACACCCTGCTGGGAGCTTCTGTTTGCCTCAGCTCAGGTTTCCCCAAAAAGATGTGGCCCAGCTGGTGTGGGGAGAGGTTAGGGCTGGTGACTTCTCAGACCTTGAGACCTGAATCTCCTTGTATCACCTTAAGCAAAATTGGGTGAGTTGGGGGTCCTGGGACTGGGTGGCACCAGGTTGTGTCAACAGTGCCAGGCAGCAGCTAACAGCAGCTACCCATTGGTGTCATATGGGATATGGCAGCCCTGATACTTGGGACAAAATCAGTATGGTCATGGATCTGAGGGACTATTACTGGCCTGCAGCTCGGGCTGTAGCTACCATTCACACTTTCTGGGGCCCTAGTAAAGGACCTCATTAGTCCTTTGAGGTGCAGCTGAAACCAATAAAGTCCTCTTTCTTCTTCCTCCTCATTTTCCTCTCCCTCTCACTCCTCCTCCTCTGGATGCAGAATCAACTCACCCTACCCAGTAAATGATGCTCTGCTCTGCCATAGACAGCAAGTTACCATTTTCATGTGGCTTTGACCAACAAGGAGAGCCAGGGTCAACACACAAGCACACACTTTGTCATCTAGGGAAGATCCAGGGCTGCAGACCTAACAGAGAGCACAAGAGGTTATAACTGTGACAGCAGTCCTGAGCAGGTTCCTTCTGTGTGCTGAGCAAGTGCCCAGGACACCCCCACTCACTTCCCTCTCATGGGTCCTCTCCAGGGTCATCCGTGGTACCCACAGTTCCTCACTCCTCAGGCTTCCTGTAGACAAGCACCTGGACATCGATGCCTGTGCCTTCTTTCACTGGGGAGGGTGTAAACTGGTTCTTTGTTATCTGTGTGATAGTTTTGGGGTGCACTCGTCCTGTCTAGTTGCCCTTGGGAAACCGCTCACAACCATACTGTTTACTCATCTCTTGGCCTCTCTCTCTCCATACCTGGGGTTGTCTTTCACATAACCATCTTATGTATCAGTCCTTACCCAGTGTCTGTTTCTAGCCTGACCTGAAGGTGCTTAGTGCTGATCATGCTGACTGAGTTGGAAGAGGAACAAAGTCTGGGGAAATGGGGCCAGGTTGGAGTACATGTGACCTTGCTGGTCACTGCAGTGCACCCTCAAACATGCAGTTCTGAGAACAAGCTTGTCCTGGGCCTCAAGAGAGCCCAACTCTTCCTCATCTAGAGGTTGTCATATTACCTGGCTTGGGTCATCTTTAAGCATCGAGTCAGTGATGTCTCTTCTAGACCTTGCTTCCATTGCTACATCCACACTGACCCTGAGCCTCCCATACCCTATTCCAGGGCTTCCCTTCCTCTTCTGGGTTCACTGGGATGACCTAGGACTATCTCTCCCTTCAAGATCCTCAGCCTGGTCTGAAGAGTGGCACGCCTGGTAAAGTCTTTCCTGTATAAGTTTGAGGACATGGGTTCAGTCCCCAGAACCCACTGTTATGTAGCATGGTGGCACATACCCCTAATGTTGGAGTTCAAGCAGAAGCAGGTGGATCTCTGTGGGTCACTGGCCAGCCAGCCTAGCTACTTGGTGACTCCAAGCCAGTGAGAGACCCTGTCTCAAAAACAACAACCAAATGGTTCCTGGCACCTGAGAAAGAATATCTGAGATTGTTCTCTGGTTTCCACATACCCATGCATATGCATCGCCCCCCTCACATACCCATGCATATGCATCGTCCCCCCCACATACCCATGCATATGCATCGCCCCCCCCACATACACATGCAAACATACATATCCATATACCTACACTCTACTAAACCACACCTAAAATCCCTATCCTCTGTGACCTTACCTATCCCTGCTATTGGATACAGCCATTGGAACATGATGTCAATCCCATGACACCTTGGGAACCAGGAAGCACCTTGAGGGTGGTCACATGCCTCTCTGGTACTCTTCTGGCCTTGGCCACCCAGCTCCTGTGGAATCATGCCAGTACAGTTGCAGCAGGGATATCCTTGGGGGATAAGCTTCACCTCTTTAGACTGGCAGATTTGGGTTGGCAGTGGGTGAAAGACTGCTGTAGAGTTGGTGATCGCTGAGATGACTGTTGACCTCCACGTGCTGTGTGGCCTCAAAAAGAGGGAAAACAATTTGTTAGTGTTGTGTGTGGTATGTATATATGTGTGGGTGTAGGGGGATATGTGTGTGTAGTGTATGGTTTATGTATGTGTGTGATGTGTATGTGTGCTGTGTGTGTATTGTGTATGTGATGTGTGTGTGTTATGTGTGGTGTGTGTGGTATGTATGGTGTGTGGGGTATATGAGGTGTATGTGTGGCGTATGTGGATGTATGTGTGTGGTATGTTATATGTGGTGGTGGGGGGAGGCTGCCTCCCCCTTCACCTTCTCATTACTCAGCACACTCAGAAGAGATGGCCCCTGAAGGAGACATCAAGGGTGTGGGTCACTCACACTTGAAGGCTTATGCATGGTGACCCGCTCAGGTTCACATGGGATTGCTGGACACCCCCCACACATGGCCTTGCTTGTAGAGATTGTCTTCCTGGCCCTGGATCCTTCTGTGGGTTTCAGCACTCCTGGAGTGGGCTCCAATGATGTCCATCCTGCAGATTCTTTCATGGCCGCTTTTCCTGGTGCTTTCCTTCCTAAAGCACAGACATACGTCATGGATCCATCCTGCTTCATCCTGGGACTTGTCCTCGGGAGAACGCGCCTTTTCAACCTTCAATCACAGCCACTGGGCTTAGGCTGAGGGGACAGAAGACAACTCCCCAAGGAGACATGTTGCCTGTCACAAGGTTGATATTGATCTGTCCCAAGGAAGACCGTAGGAGCTCGGCTTCAGGCTGGGAGTCCTGTGGCCCTGCTGCGGAGCTGTCTGCCCTGCCTAGTCTGCATCAGCTGCCCAGGCCAGCTTCCATGCCCTCACTCCAGTAGCTACACTGCTGGTTGTCACCGCCCACAGTCAGGACGTAGCCACAGATGGCCTCACGTGGCAGAGCCCATGGGGGATTACAGCTCCCAAAGGCTTCCAGCATCAGAGAAATTCGGGAAGGCAAGGGGCTTATTAAAACACTGAAATTGGTTCTAAATGAGGTCAGCCGTCATCGATGAGGCTTGGAGCGAAGCCAGGCATTTAGCAGCACACCGAGTCTATTTCCTGACATGGTGACAGTGACGTCCTGGGTGCCACCCCCAGCCCACCCTGGGAAGGCAGCTGACATAGTCAAACCCTAGCAGAGTCACCAGGGTGGGGGTGCAGGCAAGAGCAGGAGAGAAGGAAGGACAACACCCCGCGCCCTGGACCTCCCAAACACTACAAGGAGGTGAAACACAGACAGGATAGCTGACCACTGTTCCCTGTCCAGGGTCAGATCAGTCCGCTACAAGATTAATAAGAGGAAGGGCAGACAATGATAACAACAATAAATAAATTAAAAAGGCAACACTGAAATGTAAGGGCTGGGGAGATGGCTCAGGCAGTTAAAATGCTTGCTCATGAGCACGAGGACCCGAATTCAAATTCCCAGCACCCAGGCCTGGGTGTGATGGCACAAACTTTTAAATCCAACAGACAGGAGGCAGAGGCAAGCAGACAGATCTCTGTGAGTTCAAGGCCAGCCTGCTCTACATAGTGAGGATCTGTGTCAAAAATTTTATTTATACATACACACACACACACACACACATACACACACACATATATATATATATACATACATACATACATATACACATACATACATGCATACAAGCATAGAAGCATACATACATACATGCATGCATACACGCATACACACATACATACAAGCATACATACATACATACATACATGCATACAATACATACATAGAAAGGCTAGCTATAGATGCCCATGGGCCCTGCTGGCTCTGCCTCAACATCTGGGGTTTTTTCCAGATTTTAGTTCTGGTCAGCCCATCCTCATGACTCCTGTGGGATTTTCCTGATCTTGGCTGTCAGGGTACACTCCTACCCCTTATGTTGCTAAGAAAACCCATTTTGGGGTCCCTGAATGCTGTCTTGTCTGTGCCCTACCCTGCCCTGCCCTACCACAGATGGCTGCGTGACCCTGGGAACCCATCTTCCCCTCTGTGTGGTTCTATCTCCTTGTGTGTCAGATGGGGACAACCACAGGCTGGTCTCTCAAAGCCAGCAAAGCAGGCAGGCCTGCTTCCCTCCCCTGGTAACTACGAAGACTGGGTAATTGTTACTTCTGAAGTTGGCTGAATCACTTCTGCCAGCGTTCCAGCCTTGTTCCTAGCTGCAGAACGGGAGTGCTTTTTGAATCTGTTAAAAATAAATGTGTGTGTGTGTGTGTGTGTGTGTGTGTGTGTGTGTGTGTGTGTCACTCTGCTGTTTACTAAGAACCATGCTTCTCCTCTGAGCATCGAGCGCAACTGTTGCTCTCAGGCTGGATCCAGGAAAGGGACACTACTTGCTGCAGTCAGACTCCTGCTCAGCAGCCCTACCCTTCTTAGGAACCGACCTGGCCCTCGCTGCCCCAGGTGGCCCTAAGAGCTCATTGAAAACCAGGATGTGGCTAGCTAAGCCACACCCCACTCAGAGCCTGTGACTCTTGTCCTAGCTTGTGCAGAACAATGTGCCCATTAGCCCTGGTCATTCTGCCTATCTGCTTTCCAGAGCAGAGTTGGGACTATCTGGAGATCTCACCTGTGTGCAGGACTGAGGTCCCGTTTCCTCTGTAGAACAGAGCTCAGTGAAGAATCGGCCTTGCTGGCCAGAGGCTCAGGCTGGGCTACTGTGTTTCTGAGAAAGAAGCAGGAAGAAAAAGAGGGAGAGAAGGAAGGAGAGAAGGACTCACAACTAGGTTGGAGGGACCTATAGTCACAGTGAGGTACAGAGGTGGATGGCTTTGGATACAAGCAGCAGACCAAGTAGAATTTCCTGGTGTTGGAGGTATGGACAGTACTGGTTCTCATCATGAGACAGACAGGGCTGAGCAATAGGAAGGCCAACCTGTGCAGGGGCCCTATGGCAGGTTTGGGAGGGACAGCGCTGGGTACAGCTGACCTGAGAAGCAAGAGGAAGCCCTGGGTTTGAGAGCTTCAGGGAGATGGGAACAGGTATGTCCCCCACCCTCCTTTCCCCTAAGTACTGTCCCTACAGCCACGAGAGCCCATTCACCCCTTTCTGCCTGCCCTGCTGTCTCTGCACCCACTCCTTCTGTAGCAGCCGTGGCGCCAGCTGGAGCCCGTGGGGAAACAGGAGAAAAAGTGGGAACAGCCGGCCTTGGAGAGAGTGTCTAAACACGGACTATTTGGGGACTGCCTTTTATTTTTAGTTTGAAACTTATCCACCCCCCAGTATTGTTAAAAACAAGAGCCAGGAACCCACCACTCACTGTCACTCAGGAAAGAGCCCCTTAGACCTCAGTTGGAGCAGGTGGAGAGGACCTGGTATCTGGCTGCCTATGAGGCCCTCCGCAGGGCGTGGCTGGAGGTGTCCTTAGGACCTATGTCTGCAGAGAGTAGCTGTTTCCAACAGGCGTCAGAGATTTGTTGGAGGACATCAGCCACTCTGCTTCGATTCTCCTGAAGATGTCCATGTGTCATTAGTGCCAATTAGGGGAGATGTGTTTGCCCCAGGGCATGGACTGGTGGGAGGGCCACCAAGACAATTCAATTCCCCACCAGACAAATGTGATTAGGTGCAGCCTGGCCCAACCCCACTGGACAGGCATAAATGGCAGAGTGGGGTTGGGGTGCTCATCCCTGCCATGCAAGCTCATCTCAGCCACCAGCCTTGTTGGAGCAGCCTCCCAAGCCCCAGTGTCCGTGAGGCGGCTTCCATGTACGGCACTGCTGTGGCCATCTTCCTGGTCATCCTGGTGGCTGCACTGCGGGGCTCGGAGCCTCCAGAGAGCCCCTTCCCCTACCACATCCCCCTGGACCCCGAAGGGATTTTAGAGCTCTCATGGAACGTCAGCTATGTCCAGGAGATCATCCACTTCCAGCTCCAGGTGCAAGGGCTGAGGGCTGGGGTCCTGTTTGGAATGTCAGATCGAGGAGAGATGGAGAACGCAGATCTCATCATGCTCTGGACTGATGGGGACAGGGCCTACTTTGCGGTGAGTCCTCTGCCATCTTTCTGTCTTGTCCTCACGTCCATACCCCCCCCACACACACACACACAAGCTGGCTAGCTTCATACAGCCCTGCTCTACAGTCAGCAAAGAAAGCTTGCCTACTGCTTCTGTGTTTGATGTCACTAATCTGAATTAAGCCCTTCAGCGTCATAAGGACACTCACTAGAGAATGGAACAGTAAGTAGTCTCTCCTTGAAATCCTTGACTACACCCCCAAATAATGGTTGCAGCAATCCTAAGGACAGTAAGGGCAGATGGAGGACCCACATGCCATGAGTCCCCACCCACCCACACACACATGAGTAGAGACCCTGCATATCCTCCAGTTTTACAAATAGCAACTCCATGCCACACTACCAGTACATGTGCACCTGTTGTGGGCCAGGTGGCATATGGCTGAATAGAGCAGGCAGTATGCACACCAGCTTGGGACACAGAAACACGCCTTCTGTGCTATACTCAATGATGGTAAAGGTAGACACAGATACCACTGCAACCCGGGTGTGGGACAACCCCATCCTCACCACACAAGCTGAGCCCAGGCCAACAGAATGCCTCTGGTTCCTTCTGTTCAAAAGCTACCTGAACATCTGCATGCTAGGGTAGCAAACAGGAAATCTCCTACAGACCGGAGCATCCTTCAGGGCCCCTACAAGCTACAGGGATCAGTAGACGGAGGATAGATACCCACACATATCCTCTGTGGTTCTACTCTTTGTCCTCCTACCTCTACAGAGGGATGGACCATCAGGGCCTCTTCGGGATAGAATCTAACTCTGCATCTACAAGAGAAGAGATGGTTTCTTTATCCGATCATGTTTCTTCTTCATACTAGGCTAGCCTCAGCTTTGTGTTAATCCTCCTGCCTCAGCTTCCCCAGTGTTGGGATTATAGGTGTGAGCTACTAAACCTGACTAGGAGATGCTCTCTTGAGCTGAGCATGGCAGCAGCCACTCTCCCTGTTTCACAGTGAGGCCAGGCATTGGCTCAGAACTGTCAGGCAGGGTGACAGAGCAGGGCTGGCTGTACAGTGGCTCTGGAATCACAGTCTGTCTGAGGTGTGTGGGAGACAGAAGAGACTTGTTGGGTCCCAGTGGGGCTGACATTCCTTTCCCCCTTCGGGGTGCAGCTTTTTCAAGCTGCAGCTTCCACCAAGGGGGCCTTTTCCACCCCTGGCAGGTTTGTTTGCACAATGAATTCCTTTGAACACAGACATCAGAAACGGAGTTCTTTAGGCAGCAGTATGCTCAGGTCTGCACTGTAGCTTCCCAGCAGCAATGCCAACTGCCTGGCTGGTCCTGCTGTGAGTCAGCAGCAACCCCAACAGGAGCCCCACCATGAGGCTGTCCCTAGAGGAAATGTTGCTAATTTCTTGCAGGCTTTGCTTTCCTAAGCTGTGATAGCCCTGGAGGTAGGACTAAGTAGAAACAGCCCCAACAATCCTCACAACAGAGGCCTGTGATGGTCATGAACCCACTTGGTAGATGCCACCCCAGCCTGCTTCCCTTACCCTGGCCTGGAGCCCTGCAGGGGAAGGCAGGGAGACCTGGATCTCGGCTCTAGGAACTATTCTGGGGAAATGCTCACGCTTGCTGCCAATGCAGCTGAGGCAGCCTCCCCAACCCAGACCTCAGTTTAATCTCTCCAGGCAAGGCTAGCCTAGAGTAAGAGATTCCTAGGGTACAGTATTGAAGGCAGCGTTTGCTCTCAATTTTATGCAAGCATGGGGCACACACCTGGGTGAGTGAGTGCCACCTTAAATGCTACTCTGCCTCTTTCCACTCTGGCTCCATCATCATCTGTGTAGGTTCAAGGCTCTAGTCTCAAATGTCTAATCCTAGTGTGCAGTCCTGTGGGAAGCCATGTTCACCTTAACAATGCAGTACACTTCTTCAGGTCTCACTCTAAGCTCTGCTGTATGGCTAACTGTCTCTGGGCGTCTCAGGCACCCAGCTTACATGTGGTAGGTTGAAAGGAAGCTGATTTGGGGTACAGCTTCAGGTAGGATAGGCAACAGAATGGGGTGTAAATATGGGGGGCTAGAAAACTTGGTTCAAGGGAGGCCTGCTGCCCTTACATACACTGGGCCCTGGGTTTGATCCCAACACTGAAAAAGAATGAGACAGATAAAATCCAACGGGAGCAACGATCAGCAGCTTCCTAGCCCTGCTGGGTGTTCTGTGGAGCTGGTGACTCACTCGGGGTAGCGGCTGTGATCTCTAATAGAGATATGTGCTCCACCTGGGTAGGGGCTCCTTCCTGCTCAGACCCTGAGCCTGTCTCTGTAGGATGCCTGGAGTGACCGGAAAGGGCAGATCCATCTGGATTCCCAGCAAGACTACCAGCTGCTCCAGGCACAGAGGACTCGAGATGGCCTGTCCCTGCTCTTCAAGAGGCCCTTTGTCACCTGTGACCCCAAGGATTATGTCATTGAGGTAGGCTGTCCAGGGCAACAGCTGTTTTCCTGAACTGTCCCTGCATTCTAAAGTCCCAGGCCAAGGCCCCTCCCTCCATGGAAGCCATGGGTAGAGTGTGTATGTGCACGCGTGCAAGCACACACACACACACACACACACACACACACACGAGAGAGAGAGAGAGAGAGAGAGACCCGACAGATGGAAGCTGTTTTAGAAAGAGGCTCTAGGTCTATAGCAGCATGAGGCTCCAGAAAAGCTCCCTGCAGACATGTAGCCAGTGTTCTTTCCAGATGTGACTGTTATTTGGAACCCTCTTGCCCTGGGATGTATATCTATCCCACTTCCATCAGTCTGTCATGTATGAAGACCAGCACACCTGGCTTTTTACCCTGCCCAGTTGCTGACTTGCTTTGAGGCTCGGGGCTGGTCTCTTTCTCCTCCAAACCTCAGTCTACTTGTCTATAAAATAAGCCTAGGAGCTACTGGATCCCAGATATGGAAGATCTATGGTATACTTCATAGCTGTAACATAGTTGCAAAGCACTTGGGCTTCTTAACCACTCCCTTTAGGAAAAGACAGTCCATCTTGCTCCTGATGGACCCCTTACATTCTTGTTTTCTTAGTTAAATCTTTCCTGACAGTACAGACAGGGGCTGGCAGTTTGTGGTAGTGGCTGAGAGACAGAGTTGAGAGGCTGGTGCCATGGGAAGAAACTGATTTACTCACAGTCCCCCAAGAGGCCCGACCACAGCATATAGGAAGCACCAGGCTCAGTCACTAGGTAGACTCGAGAATAGAACCTTGGCAATGGCCTTCACTGGCCTTATAGGGCAAAGACTAGAAGGGCCCTGGGAAGCAGCAGGCGGAGGAATTCTGACTTGTCTGGGCTTCAGGGTGCTCTCTGCTTACCAATTCTGGCTCTGAGGCAATTTAGGACAGAGGAGATGGTGGCTTGGAGTGGAAAAGTTATACAGAAGGTGGGTGGTGTCGGGTTCAGCTGGACTACAGGATTTGGAAGGTGGGTTCCACTCACCCTAAGAATGGATCTCAGAGAGGTGGTAAATGACTGGCCATTTGCTTAGATCTGGCACTGATTATTGGATGTCAAACAAATCTAGATTTCAAGAAAACAAATGAGAATTTTTGCCAAAGAGGCAATAGAATAACCTAGGAGCTCATGACACAAAGAAGCTAGGCTAGGGCCATTGGAAATGAGTCATCTAAGTCCCCACCCTCCTGGGGACAAGGCACTCAGAGAACCTTCCAGAATGCACCACAGGGCATGCCGATGTTTGCATGTTCTGGGGCCAGAGATTTTTGCATAGAACTTGCAAGATGTCTTTCCCAAGAGCAGCCCTTGGGGCTCCTACCAACCAGAGCACATTGGCTGTCCACCATGAACGTACATCCTTGCCTACCCACCCAGGAAGGAGCTGCTGGCATTTCCAGCAAAGTATCTACCCAGAGCTGGCCGCCTCCATCCATGGCAACCTGTGAGGAATCCAGCCCACCTCTGTGATCTGGCTGGGCCCTCATCATAGCAATGACCTGTAGGCTTCTACGTGTCCAGCTACTGGGGGTGGGGGAAACTCAAACACTGCTCCCTATCAGAGTCAGGGTTCCCCAGATTAGTTTCTAGGCTCCCTAGGTGGTCGCTGACTCCTCAGTTGTGAGCCAACCAATACCTTTCCCCTGCCTCCAGTGACCTTGGGGTTCATAGAAGAGTCCCAGCCTGCCTTATAGCAGGGCCCAGTGGTTGGATCTATAAATGGATGCTAAGCAAATGCACAGAGTGTATGAGAAAGAAAAAAAAAGTGCTTAACCGGTGAGGACAGGATTTCAGAAGCAGCCTGGGGCCAGGCAGAGAGTGTTATGGTCTTCTCATTTGCTAAGCGGACAGCGAGGAGCTTCACTTGGTAGGAGGTCATGTGACATGATTCTCTTCACTCACCATTGAACCTATGCTGGCTCTGAGCGGGCAATCAACTGGTTCTGTCTGGCTACAGGATGACACTGTCCATCTAGTGTATGGGATCTTGGAAGAGCCATTTCAGTCGCTGGAGGCCATCAACACCTCAGGCCTGCATACAGGGCTGCAGCGGGTGCAGCTTCTGAAGTCTGAGGTCCCCACTCCATCCATGCCTGAGGATGTACAAACCATGGATATCCGGGCTCCTGACATCCTCATCCCCGACAATGAGACCACGTACTGGTGCTATATCACTGAGCTACCCCCACGCTTCCCCCGACACCACATCATCATGGTAAACGGGGGTAGAGCTCTGCTTTCCACCTGGGTCCCAGAGTTGCATGGATCGAGGTGCTACCCTGGCTCCTTAGAAGTAGCACATATGTACTAGTCCCCTGTGCCCCACCCTGCCCCTGCTCACCATCTGCCTCAGGGCCCCTGAGATGAATATTTCCTATCTTACCTGCCTGGAGCAAAGCAATTTTATTTATTTATTTATTTATTTATTTATCTTCTGCAATTGCCCTTGAGGTTAGAATTACTGTCAATCTTTCTGGCCACCTCCTCTCATGTAAAAGTAGCTCAATTCAATTGCTCCAAAGCTGCAACTAGGGACTTCATCACAAAAGTCACGAATACTGTCCCTGTTACAGAAGAGGAAGAATAGCCCAGAAACGTCATGTGAATGCCCATGGTCACACAGCAAAGAGTAGCCTGGTTGTATAGTTGTCCTTGAGGCCCAATTTTGTCTCCCAGTGGAGCTTCAGTGGCCCACAGTTGCCCATATGCACAAAGATAGCTGCCTTCCTAGCTCCATCTTATCAGGAATACTCCATGTAGGTCCCTACTGTCTTCCCCGGAGCTCTATGCTGGTTCTGTTACCTCCTGGCTCTGAACTGGAAACCCTGAAGTACCTGAAGTTGCCTTAATTACCCTTCTGACTTATAGCAGGGCAGTTAAGGACCAGCTAGTCCAGCCAAGTGGGAGGGTTGGGCAGGCACTGGGCTTCCAGTTCAGGGTGGTCTGTTCCTTTGCAGTATGAGGCCATTGTCACTGAGGGCAATGAGGCCCTGGTGCACCACATGGAGGTCTTCCAATGTGCAGCTGAGTCTGAGGACTTCCCCCAGTTCAACGGACCCTGTGACTCCAAAATGAAGCCTGACCGACTCAACTACTGCCGGCACGTGCTGGCAGCATGGGCCCTGGGTGCCAAGGTGTGTACATACTGCTATATGCCTGTTCTAGTTTGTTTTCTGGTGTGATAAATACCACCGCCAAAATCAACTTGGAGGAAGAAAATATTTATTTGGCGTACATTTTCAGATCACAGTCCATCACTAAGGGAAATAAAGACAGGAACTCAAGGCAGGCCTGTTTAATATATCACATCACCTCTGACCAAGGAACTCACAGCCAGGGAAGAGCAGCAGCAATCATGGGGGATGGCTGTTCACTAGTTGGTTTGCAGGCCATCTCATAGTGTTCTTACATAGCCTAGAGAATGGTGCTGCCCACAGTTGCTTTGGCACTCCCTCATAGATGAGCCCACAGGCCAATCTGACAAAGGTAACTCCACAGCTGAGGTTGTCTCTGCTGAGTCTAGACTTTGTCAATTTAACAGTTTAAAGTTAATTAGGACACCATTGCACCATCCCGCCACCCCCCACCCCCCCCCCCCACGCTTCCTCAGGATTCTAACTCCCTGCACCCAGCTCCACAAAACTACATCCTAAAATGATCCAGGAGAGAGATGGGAAGGAGGCACGCCAGGCACCAGCAGAGTGCAGGTTTCAAGCAGCCCCAGTCACCTCTAGGATGCCTGTGCTTTTAATCTTTGGGGGCCACAAAAGTCCCTTGCAAGCCAGGCAGTGGTAGCACACGCCTTTAATTCCAGCACTTGGGAAACAGAGGCAGGCGGATTTCTGAGTTCGAGGCCAGCCTGGTCTACAGAGTGAGTTCCAGGACAACCAGGGCTACACAAAGAAAACCTGTCACGAAAAACCAAAAAAAAAAAAAAAAAAAGTTCCTTGCAGCCTTCTATGAAAATGCACATGATCACAAGTGTGCACTGCTCATCACTGGATCAGCACTTGCAAGGATCTGGGTTCTGTACATAGCATGATCCAGGGCTGCCTGAGGCTGGATAAGATGTCAACAGACGATGCCCAAGAGTCTCATCAATCCCTTTCTAGGTCCCCAGGTCAGAGGATGTTGAGGGCAGAACTGGAAGGTCTGGGAGAGAGGCTTAGCTCAGGTTCGGTGCCCTCATGATAGAACCTTCCTTGTGTGACAGAAAGGTCTACTTAACCCCAGGAGAGAATCCTTCTAACCTGGCCACTTGCTGAGCTTCTCTGCTCAGGCCCCTGCTGCTGGCCAGGTTTGTTCCAGAGCCCTGAAGGACCCCTGTCTAATACTCCTGTCCTACACAGGCATTTTACTACCCAAAAGAAGCTGGTGTTCCCTTTGGGGGCCCGGGGTCCTCCCCGTTTCTCCGACTGGAAGTTCATTACCACAACCCACGGAAGATACAAGGTAGGAGTGTTGAGAGCACATCTCCTGACTCTGCTTCAGTCTCTCAGATGCTTGGGTGCAGCCTAGCCTGTTGAGGCACAGACAGGCCAGGGACAAACACAGGCCTTTACTCCGTATCTATTTATTGTACTCAGCATCCTAATGAGTTCTCAGCCTGGGGTTCTGGGTGTCCCCCTCAAGCTAGTGCTGTAATTGATTAGTGATGTCTGCCGTGGACCCTGGGGCAGGGCTTGGTGCACATCTGAACACTCTGTGGAGAGAGAACCTCACAAGTTCCCTGGGACAGACAGGATGTCGTCTACCTCTTCCCAGGGCACCACAGCAGGCCTTAGATCCAGAAGGCCAAGGGTCCTGCCTGCAGCCAGCCAGTCGGGCACTGAGTGCTCCGGACATGCTCTTTGCTCAGCGTGTGTCATGGGTTTAGACGGCCCAAGCTGTCCAGTTAGAGGCCAGGGCCACACTTGCCCACCTGCTTTTGTTCCCCAACCTGGCACAGAGCTGGAGTAAAGTAGTGGGTGGCTGGCTGGGCCTGAGAAGGAATCTCAAGGGAAATAAGACACATCCATGCTGCAAAAAGCTTCTAGAACTTCTAGAAGAGAGACAAGGTATGTGTGTGTGTGTGTGTGTGTGTGTGTGTGTGTGTGTGTGTGAGAGAGAGAGAGAGAGACAGACAGACAGACAGACAGACAGACAGACAAAGAGAGAGAGAGACAGAGACAGAGAGACTGAGAGACAGAGAGAGTGAGAGACAGTCAGAGAGAGAGAGAGAGACAAAGAGAGAGACAATTGATTCCAATTCTATGGTGCCATTTAGTACAGATCTTGCAGGCTTAGCCCAGTCTCAGGAAGTCACTATAATAGCTAGATCACCCCATACCTGAAGGTGAACAACTTGAGTAGTTCATTAAGGGGATTGACACAGAACACCACATCAGAAACTAAATGTTTCTTTGCTCTTGTACCCCATTTGCCATCAAATGTCTCCTCCTTTCCTTTCCTTTCCTTTCCTTTCCTTTCCTTTCCTTTCCTTTCCTTTCCTTTCCTTTCCTTTCCTTTCCTTTCCTTTCCTTTCCCAGCCTCCTTTCTCCTCCTCTCCCTGTCTCTTTGAATGACACTTTTCTTCTACGCAGATAAGGAGTAGAAAGACCCTGATAGACATGGGGGAGTGTCACAGTGAGGCTGGAGCGGCTACTGCACCCAGCTCCCAGCTGGATGTGAAATTGGCAATGCAAACCTAATGCCTTCAGCGACTTTCCTCTTGGCTGTAGCAATGCCTCCACCGTAGGAATTATCTGCAGCATGCAGGCAAAGGCGAGACATGGCTGTGGCCTGAGCACCCATAGGGGATTTATTGCTCATTTAAAACCTGGGAGCAAATGGATTTTTGAGAACTCCTTGGGTGTCAGGGAAGTCTGTCTTCCTTGATCGTCTGCATGTATTTATGGATCTTTTGCCAAATATAAAGATGCTCCTGTCAGTTGGTGAATTTTGAGACAGGCTGTTTTTCTATTAATATCAAAATCCACGATTATCTCATTATTTAATCCCCATCTAAATTTTAACCAATTGCTGCTGCTTTTTATTATTTGCCTCTGATGTCATCAGCCTAGAGACACAAGAGGCTGTTTGAGTTTGAATGTTGTTGGCCTGGGGGTGGGGAGGTAGAGACAGTACAAAAGGCAGTACCCTCAAATGATAGCAGAAGAGAGACAGAGCCTGCCAGCAACATCCTGCATCCCAGCCTGTTGGTCCTGGGTTTGAGGCCAAGTTCAGATGCTTCCCAGATCCTCGGTCTTAGGCAAAGTCTTTCATTCACCCTCCAGCCTCAGTTTCTCCATCTGTAAATGGGACTGGTGACCCTTACCATGAACCCCACTCCCCATAGATGTGACAGGTGCACTAAGAACAGCTTCTGGCTCTCTTCTTTCTTGTTCTAGTCAATCAGAAAGGGTGACTAAGCACACTGATCCCCAAGGGTGGTGCTGCTTACCACATGCCTCTCCCTTAGGCCGGCAGGACTCCTCTGGCATCCGCCTACACTACACAGCTACTCTCCGACGCTATGATGCGGGCATCATGGAGCTCGGACTGGTGTATACACCCTTGATGGCCATCCCCCCTCAGGAGACTGCCTTTGTGTTGACCGGCTACTGCACAGACAAGTGCACCCAGATGGTGAGTAGGACAGGGTCCTACACACAACCCACTGCTTGTGATGACCAGGGGAGAGCAGCAAGAGGACTTTGAACCCCTGACCTGGAATCAAGGTTGTCTGAGTCTCTGCACACCTGTTTGAAATATGTCACTTTAAAAATGTTTATTTATGTGTTTGATTATATGCTCCTCCTCCTTCTCTCTGGCTCTGTCACTCTGTCTCTCTCTGTGTGTGCGCATGTGTGTGTGTGTGTGTGTGTGTGTGTGTGTGTGTGTGTGTGTGTGTTCTAGCTAAGGCCAGAAGAGGGTATTGGATCCCTTGAAGATGGAGTTAGGTGGTTGTGAGCCTTCCAACCAGGGTGCTGGGAACTGAACCCAAGTCCTCTGAAAGAGCAACAAGCACTTTTAGCAGCTGAGCCATCTCTGTGTAACCCCACACAGTACATTTTAACTGCTTTTGTTATAGGAGTATCCAAACTTCCAAATGGGACTCACCTTTTACAGGCTGTGCAGCCTCCCTCATATCACGTTTCACCAAGCAGGGACTAGGGGAGGCAGCAAAGTACCCAGTGTCCCTGAGGCCATGCAAGCACAAGGTGACATAGCAGGAGCCTCGGCTTCTGTAGCAAGCAGACAGTGGCTCCTTGCCTGTGCCAGGCTGCCCTCATTCTCAGCTGCACCGCTGTCTTAGCTGGGCTCTCTTCCCACCTGGCAAGAAGCTGCTGTGGAGCTGGTGAGGAATTTCCTACATGGAGGTCTACTCAGTAAGGACGGGGAGAGCCAGCAATGGGGATCTCACAGAGCCCTCCCTAGACTGTCGGTGACGTCTTCGCACTCATGCTGTGGCAGTTGTGATGGTTGCCCGTGGTCTGAGGGCAGGCAGCGCACAGACCTGCACCTCTCAGTTGTCTGCAGCCTCTGTTCATTTCTGCTAACATCTGCTCTCGCCCTTTGCAAGTTCCTCTGGCTGCCTGCCATCAGTCTTACTGTCTGGAGCTTTTTTGATGTCACAGATGTGACTTTACTGTCTGCTATGTGTCCTGCCTTCTTTGCTGGCTGACCCCCTGCTTCTTACAGTGACCTGTCATGGAATTGTACATATTCCTGGACTGAAGACAGGGAGATCCAGGCCTGCCAAGAGAGGACACATAGCCCAAAGCTGCACTGCGGAGCCAGGTTTCTTTGTTACAGAGCTCATAGTGAAGGTTCCTTCCCAGTGTACTCATGGGATGACACCTGTTCTCAAGAGTCCTCCGTACCTGAGCGCCTGGTCTTTGAAGTATTAGCTAGGCCTAATGTTCTCAGGCTGAGACACATCTGTTCTTATACTCAATCAAAAGCTTTAGCCTGGGGCCAGGGTGAGAAATCAACTTTCCTCCCAAGTCAAAACGGACAGGTCAGGAGGGGTGATGCTGGCTTCTTAGACCTGTGTCTATGGATCACATTCTGCCATACACCTGCAACCCTGGCTCACTAGACAGCATATGTTGTCACAGTTTAGTCCTGAAGGCCTCAGTTTTCATTGCAAGGGGGATAAAGAGATCCACAATGTGAAAAGCAGGGACAATAGCCGGCCAGAGCAAGACAGAAGGTTCAGAAGTAAAGGCAGACGAGTTGAAGAAAGCACAGCAGTCTAGGGTCATCGGATGCCAGCTGCCGGCACCAGGATCTTCAGCTCTGGCTGGCAGTGTGAGAGGAGCCAAGGACCATGGCAGGGTCATGAATGGTGGCATGTTTAATGGTCCATCCGAGAACACTTGGTATCTAAAAATATGAACACAGATGAGGGAAACAACTGTTCCTTGGAACTGCCCGAATGCCTTAATGAGAAAAGGGGGCCTCCCCACATTAGGGCTGGCAATCTTTCTGCCACTGGCTTAGTGGTCAACATCACTGCTGTTGACCAGGGTCACAGTGACCTCAGAGAGAATACGGCCTTTTGTGCACAGTCCCTGCCTGGGCCCCTGCATATGGTGGGAATTGCAAACATCAATTGACAGGGAGCCCACAAGAAGGAAGCTCCTATCCTGCCAGCATTGGAAGGGCTTCAGAGGTCTGCAGGCTGAGGAGAAGGAGAACTCAGCTCTTGGGGACCCCCAAGGAGACCAAAGGAGAGGGGTGTCATCTGCCCTGAACATGTTCTGTAGTCTGGCTGCTGGTTGGGGTTTCAAGGGCCTGGGCTTCTGGCCACCATACGCTCTTGAACAAGCCACTCTCTGGCAGGTTTATGATAGAGATCAGAGAGAATCACGTGAAAAAAGCAATTGTTCTGGTAAGCCCAGGGATGCTGCCTCTGCTCTGGGTCCTTGTCCCTTTCCTCTGGTGTCTGATTCTGCTCTTCCCACAGGCACTGCAGGACTCCGGAATCCACATCTTTGCCTCTCAGCTTCATACACACCTGACGGGCAGGAAGGTGGTTACTGTGCTCGCCAGGGATGGCCAAGAGAGGAAGGTGGTGAACAGGGACAACCACTACAGCCCCCACTTCCAGGTGACGACCTGCCTGTCACCAGCCTCCAAGGCCTTCTGTTTCCCAGGGCTGACCTCTGACCTTGGGTGATGGTCCCTGACCCAGGCTACAATGTCTTGGTGATGACTCGATTGAGTTTGTCTTCCCCTGATTGAAGCCCACATTTGGTCAGTCCTGACATTCCCCAGGCAGAACTGAAACCCAGGGAGGGTTTGGTGGGGAAGAACAAGGTGATTGGATCAGGGTCCACAGCTCTTTCCATCTCCTCTCTTCCTGATTGCAGGAGATCAGAATGCTGAAGAAGGTTGTGACAGTCTACCCGGTGAGTGCCCGGCTGGGGCAGAAGATATTTGGACAGTACTGTGCCCGAGAGACAGAGAACAGAGGGGCAGGCACAGCTGGGCTGGGTAAGGTACATGTGGGCTTCATGGCACAGAGGGGACATTGCCTGGTATCTTCAGCTTAACCACAACCTCAAAGAGTTTCATCCCCTGACAACACTGGAAAGAGATGGGGGTGCCAAGATGTAGTCTTTGCCCACACAGAACTGGGGATCCAACATGGCCAGCCAGACCATGAGGCCACTGATGGATATAAGTGCCAGGGATGCTTAGATTCGGAACCTCACTGTGGAGGATGCTGGGGTCCTCTTGGGAGGTCACACATCATAGTGGCTTGGTCACCATGGAGGTGAGCTGAGCAGCCCTGTCTGCACTGGGTGGGCAGGAGCTGATGTATCTGCTGCCTCTCTCTCCAGGGGGACGTACTCATCACTTCATGCACATACAACACAGAAAACAAGACGCTGGCCACAGTGGTAAGTCACACTGGCTTTTTCAGCCACCCACACAGAGAAATGAACAGCCCAGAGTCTGCTTAAAGATTTCTAAACATTCCCAGGGTTGAGTGTAGGCTGCCAGAGGCAGGACTGCCCCTCCTGCATTCCCCGAATGGATCGACCATCTCAGGGGAAGCTTCTGAAGCCCGATCTCTAGCAACTCTTCTCCCCCAGACTCCTAGTTCCTGTGACACAGGCAGCATGCTGGACTCTGCACTTACCCCACTGAGTCCAACACGGAGGTAACACTGTCAATACAGCTTCAGGACTTCATCTGAGCACCACTAAGATGGACTCTCATTGGTACCCATGTGCTCAGTGTCTCTCTGACATGGGAGGGAGCCAAGAAGTACTTTGAAATTCAAAAGTCCACCTGGGGAGATATCTGCTACAGGAGATAACCAAAATGACAGGGTCACAGAAACTTCAGCAGACATTTCCCAGAGATGACAGGAAGGATGTGAGAGTTGGGGAGAGATGGAAAAGAGCTTTGGCTGGCAGCATGAGCCAGGAGCCTCAGAGGAAAAAGGTTGTTCTTAGGATGTTCAGCTGTGGGGGAGTGTGGCGATGTGGGCAGCACCAGGCAGGTAGATGGGGTCAGCCACACTAGGGAAGTGACCTGGGTCTTGTCTGGGGCTGGACTGTGGATAGCCCAGGGAGGAGGAGTACCTGGTGCGAGGACTATTTTCAAAGTGAGATATGCAGGAAATGTGTCATCCAGCTGGAGCACGTTGGACAAGGAAGAGGGATGTTTTCCATGGTTTAGTGGGGGAATAGTGGGGACACTATTCCCAGTCATTAATTTTACTAACCTTCTAATTGATCCTGTACACCCAATAATTAGCACATGGGCCGCATCCCACCCTGGCATCCCTCAACCCTGGGAACTCCTACCAATACTGAGCACTGTTCTCTGCACCGTATCCTGGGCCTTCAGCCACGGTCCAGGGTTCCCCACTCTGTTTCACATGTGTTCTTTAAATAGCCTTCTTGTGAGATGACTCACATTCCACACAGCTGAAGTGTGTGAAGTGTGCAGCTTGTTGCCTGGAAGCACGTTCACAGATCCATGCACACAGTCAGGCCTCAGCTATTGCCTCCAGTCCCCTCGCCCAGCCCAACACAGATCCGCTTGCTCTAGATGTTTCTATTCTGGACATTTCTCATCACTGGATTTAGAGGCTATGCAGCCTGCTGTGGCTGGATTCTTTCCCGTACATTTAATCCGTCTTAGTCTCGTGCCGGTATCTAAGGCAAGCATGTCCCCAGATGCTTTCACAGGCCTCGGCTCCTTTTACAGGTGCATCTGCTATGGGTAGAGGCAGGGAGGCACCTGCCAGTCACTGGTGGAAGAGAGCTAGAGGCGCTTCTGCCAGGGCTGTGTTCCTGCCTTTTCTGATTCATAGTGCCTTAGTTGTGTTGGGATGTTATGGCCACTGGCCTGGCAAGCAACTAAAATATCAGATGCTAGGTCTTCAAGTCCAAGCTTCAAGATACAAGTCCTTGGCTGTTTAGGGCTCAGGACTTCGGGGGTGGGATGGGAGGCTTTATCTGAGATCAGAGGAAATGGGAGCTTCCAGAGGCGGACCTGAGCTTCCCACCTCGGACTACCTGTGGATCCAAAGAAATAGTGGATTTTGAAATGCAGCTTCCTTCCCAAAGTGAGAGAGAGGATGGAAGGAGAATCTACTCCTGGCATCCAGGCTATGTTCTTATTCTTGATCTCTGAGGCAACAGTGCTGGGGGGGAGTGTTGGGGGTCCCCATGCTCACTGAGAGCTATGAAAACTGAAGCGTGGGGGCTTGGGGCATGCAGACGCTGCAGGAAGACCCATCTAGCACACAGCGAGCAGGCCAACTTCTTATGATGAACTTCCTTCCCCCGCTCCTCCATAGAGATACCCAGGCCCCAACCACCCAAGCAGGGGCCAGCCGAGCTTTGCCCCACCCATGTGGTCTGTCATGAATTAGTGAAGGCCTTTCTATCTTTAACCAGTTCTAACCAGCCAAATAAAATCTCCCTCCCAACATCATGTTCACAAAGAGCCAGGATCCTGGAGAGAGGCTAAGACAGCTTTGGCCTGGGCTCTCCGCCGTTCCTGACACTGATCTGATGCAGACGGAGCTCTTTCTCCCCCCACCCCGACTCAGGGTTAGTTCACTAGCTCTCAGAGCACAAAGTAAGCAGTAGGAATGTCACCTGCTCTGTCCCTTCCATAGTGTGGCTAGGTGGCCTGGGTTCCTGAGACTGTTCCTTGTACTAGCATCTCTGCAGTACCAATATGACTTTTAGCCAGTGAGGTTTGTAATATGTAGGGAGGTCAGTTCCCACTGGGGTCATGGGGTCTTGTCCCCTGCTCCCTAAGACTCCGTTGCGGTAACCCATAAGATAGGAACAGCAAGGCTCTGTCATTTTGTTTCTGGCTTTTTAAAAAGTCACTATCTGGTGCCTATTCACTGGGTCTCTCTCTGTTCTCCCTACCATTAGCAAACCCCATGAGTGTGTGGGGGGGACCTCCCTCCTGGCTCTATCCTGGGGACAGGAGAGTTTTGGGGGGGACCTCCCTCTTGGCTCTATCCTGGGGGCAGGGGAGTTTTAGATGCTACCCTGCTGCAAGAAGGCAAACAAGTAGTCACAAGAAAGCCACAAACAGGCAGGGTGCTGAGAGCGATGTGCTGAGGGCTGATGGGGTCTTCTCTCTCCTGCAGGGGGGGTTTGGAATCTTGGAGGAGATGTGTGTCAACTATGTGCACTACTACCCCCAGACAGAGCTGGAACTCTGCAAGAGTGCCGTGGACGACGGCTTCCTACAGAAATACTTCCACATGGTAAACAGGTGAAGCACTTTTTGCTTTCTGCCCCTGGGGAACCCAGCATGGACAGCCTCTGTACCCTGTACCCTGCACCATGCTCCCTGCCCCACATCTTCTCCTATTAGGAGTCTGGGTGGCCAAATGCAAACTTTGAGCTAAGTTCTTGGAGCAAAGTTAGCATGCATGCCATCAGACCTTCTGTGCCTTTGCAGGTGCCTATGGCAAGTATCACTAATCAATCTCTCGACTTCCAAGCTACTGCCAGAGCAGCCATTTTCAACAAGCAAATGTGATATAAAAGATGGAAGCAGGGCCAGGACAGCCTAGGCAGTGGAAGAGGTGAATGGCCACTGATGGGAGCCATGATGGGTTATTCCCTTTCCTTCCAGGTTCAGCAGTGAGGAGGTCTGCACCTGCCCTCAGGCCTCAGTCCCCCAGCAGTTCTCCTCCGTGCCCTGGAACTCTTTCAATCGGGATATGCTCAAGGCTCTGTATGACTACGCCCCTATCTCCATGCATTGCAACAAGACTTCTGCTGTCCGCTTCCCGGTATGACTGATGGGGTTAAGTGGTGGGTGGCAGCAGACATTCAACATTAGTTCAACCCTATCCAATACCAACAAACCCTACTGCTGCCTGGCTCTCCAACTCCAGGTCTGTCCAGATCTTGAGGAGGACCCCAGGTAGGTTGAGAAAGGGCACCCTGAACTTCCCAACAAGCAGTGCTTACATGAGACTGAGAAAATGACCACACAGTGATAGAGACAGGCGTACAGACAGATAGATGGTAAGGGAACAGGCCAGCAACACTGCCAGGAAGGCCAGAGAGGCCACTTCTCCTGGGCATAGAACAACAGAGGACTAACCTCAGCCCTGTCTGGATGGTGTGTGACTGAGTGTCAGCACCCTGCTCAGAGAATAAAAATAGAGCTATGGGCAGGGGAGGCAAGAAACCAGCAGTCTATGACAAGAGCCCCACAGCGCAGCTTCTCCCTCCTTATCTGAGGCCTGCTGGGATTCAAAGGCACCTAATTTATTTCCCAGTAGAGCTAGCCAGCAGCAGCAGTGCCAGCCCAGAGTGCTGGTCAGCAGACCCCGCCTGCTGTGTTAGGCAGGGGAGGCAGGCACTGCAGCAGAAGGTGAACAGACCTTTCCTGGCAGCGTTTGGGTACCGGATTAATTGCTAACCCAAACACCCATGCCATGGGGAGACTTGTTCATCCCAGAGCAGTTTGAGGCACCGCCGGATATGGTTAGATCTTGGCTTTTGCAGACGCCTTGTTGGACAGTGGCTAAACCCACGGCCTGCCTCCAAAGACTCTGATCCTTTCCTCGGAGTATACAGTTGAGTGCAGGCATGGAGGTGGAGACGTCTGGAGGGCTTCAGGTTGCTGACAGAGAACACAACAGCCTAGGGAAGGGACGTGGATCCTCCGGTGCTAACTCTCAAAGGCTGACTTGGAAGAGGTGTGGAGTGTTCAGCATGGGAGAAATGATTTTAAGGACAAGAATCCAACCAGTTAGGGAGATAGCAGTTTGCTTGGCCCCTCCAGCCTCGGCTTACCTTCTGCTCCTTCCTTACAGGGTGAGTGGAATCTGCAGCCTTTGCCTAAGATCACCTCCACGCTGGAAGAACCCACCCCACGCTGCCCCATCCGACAGACTCAGAGCCCCGCTAACCCCACTGTGCCCATCACAACAGAGGCAGATGCTGAATAGACCCACCTTGTGAGAAGCTATTCTTCAGACCCTCCTCCTCCTGTCCACCTGGGCTCACACCAGCTCTGTGTAGCCCTCCCTTCCTGTGTGAAGACTCACTTCCATAGACTAGTGCTGGCCATCCAGGGAGAAGGAGCATGTCACCTTGGAGACACTTGCATGACTGCACCCCATGAGGTCCAACTGAACGGAGAAGCCCTGGACATTATCTACACACTGCTGACTCCACATAGGGACAGCTCGCTGTGGTAGTCCAGATTCAACACCACCTTGCCTCCAGAACAGCCTTGCCAGGCTGGGTGCAGACTCCCCAAGCCCCACAGTCCCGACCCTGTTGGTCCTCTGGTGGTGACTTGTGTTAGTGTATGCCGTGACAACACTGCTTAAATATTCCTTTGCAGAGTGGCTCATGTTTCCCAGTGGGCGGCTTCCCTGCAACAAGACAGGACAAGTCGTTTAGCAGTTAGAGACTCACCAGGGGAACTCGCTTCGTGGCAGAGTAAATAGATATTTTCGCCCACCTAGAGGAAACCCCCAACAAGTAGTTCCATGACGGAGAGCCAAGATGGCTAGAGCCAGGCTCTGTAGAGGAGTGGAACGGCCAGAGCTGGTTGCTTCTCCTGATGGTGACAGGCCAGGCTCTGAAATAGATAGTTAGGTGAAGAGCTGGCTTGGGCCCTTAATGAAGGAGTGACTAGAGCAAGCCACTCAGCTGCCTGATCTTCAGTCTCCTTGTCTGTTAAATGAGACTTACCCTTACCTAGCACTAACTGTGTACACATATGCATGTCCAGGATTCCTGCCCTGTGCTGAGCCTTTCTGGGCTCTATGATATCAGACATGTTGTCCCATGTGAGTGAGGCCTGCTTCTATAATTCTAGTTACTTCTACCCTCCCTGACTTCTTCCCCTCAGTCTCCTGCTGAAGGGCCAGCTCAGCTCTTTGATGGTTTTGGAAGGGAGTAGGAGACCGGGCCTTTTCAGCTATTTCAGCAAAATGCAGCCCAGGCTTCTTCAGGCAGGGAGGGTGATGGATGAGCCTCGGGTCTCCTGCACCCCCTCCCCCCTCCGCAGACATCAGCTAAGTGCTGCCTCCCCTTCTGCAAGGCACTTTATTACTAGGGAACGAAAGTGCCCGGACTCTGCGCCTTGTGGTATGAATCATGGCTCCAGGCGGCCATAAGTCATGGGCGTAATCGGTGTGAAATGCCAGGCCTGACAGCCCAGAGCAATGCTCAGTCTTCTGTCATCTGTACAGCCTGAGAGATGGGGGAGGCAGGCGGTCTCCATAGCTGTGCCTTCTCTCTATGGCCGCCTGCCCGAGTAGCCTAGAGCCAGAGAGTACAAGAAAGGCTCATGGAGCTCCAAGGAACCTGACCCTCAATACAGTTACTCTGCTCCTAGTGTTGTTCCGACTTATAGACAGGGAAACTGAGGCTCAGAGACCTGGGGTTAGATGATAAGGTCCCCACGGTGAGCTGTGGAGCCCAGGGCTGTCTGACATCAGCATCTAGGCTCCCAGCTCTATATCCTTATTTACCAGGCAGGAATCATGAGTGAGCTTACAAGACCTGAACATGAGAACGTAAGGTAACAGGCTACCGAGACCACATTCCTCCTATATGCTCTAAGCCAAAGCAAGTCTCCAGATCTACCCCTCTTCTTCACTGAGGTGGTAGAAAGGCCTGAGTGTGAGCCGAGCCCACATCTGCTGGGTGTTTGCTTTGCCTTGCTAGGCTTGGGTGTTTCATGGAGCAGAAGATCTCTAGTCTTCCAGAAGCCAGGGCTTTTAGGGAGTGCCAAAGGATGGGGTGTGCTACTCCATATCGGTTCTGAGAGAGCCTTGGGTACAAATAGGGTGTCCCCAAGCCATGGTAAGGTTTACATGAGCCGGCACTGAGCTGCTCCTGAGCAGTGCTGTCTGGTAGCCCTCAGTCTCGGGTAGCTATTTCCTTTCTATTTAGATTAATTTAAAAATTATAAGCACCATAGTGAGAGGTATGGCTCAGTTGGTCAGACACTTTAGCCTAGCACGCACAAAACCCTGCCTTCTATTCCCAGATTCACATAAAACTGGGGACAGGATGAGCACACCCATCATCCCATCTCTTGGGAGGTAGAGACAGGGAGACCAGAAGTTCAAGCCCATCCTTGGCTACACGACAGAGCTTAAGGCCCCCTTGGTCTACACTACAGTCTGTCCCAAAACTGAGAGAGGGGTTGACTAGGGACACAGCTCTGTTGGTAAAACGGCTGTCATGAAAGCATGAGGACCTGAGTTCAATCCCCACAACCCAAACTTGTGAAAGTTTATAGTCCTAACACTGAGGTGGGGGGAGATGGGGATCCCTGTGGCTTGCTGGCTCATTAGCCTAGCTTAACCAGTGAACCTCAGGTTCCAGTGAGAAATCTCATCTCAGTAAACAAGGTAGACAACCAAAGAACAAAACCCAAGGTTGACCTCCGGCCTCTATACACATGTTTGGACACACACAGACACAGACACACACAGACACACAGACATAGACACAGATACACACACAGAGACACACACACACACAGACACACACACACACACTGAGATATTTATTTACAGTTCTCTTTCTGGTGTCATTCCCTCATGTCAGGCAGAATGTGACTCATGCCTGCAACAGTGGATGGGCACCCACACAGCATCCCATCCTTGTGGGGACCTGCTTGGAGTTGTTGTCTTGGGGGCGAGGGGATACCTACCACCTGTCATGCAGAAATGGTGGCACCTCTCAAACTGCAGTGACCTCCTAAGATGCTGCAAGGAGCTTGCACACAGGTTCCTGGGCTTGCCAAGTTGTCTAAAGACTCCTCGGTAGGCTACCACTGTAGCCTGCTTAGCAGTGGGGACTTAAGACTCTGGCCGCCCATGCAAAGTGCCTACCTGCAGGTAGGGCACCATCGGGTCTTCAGTGAAAGAAGCTGGAAGTCTCAGTGCCTGGGCAGCCAAGCTTGGTATTTAGATACTTAGCATATTTACACGAGTGCTACTTTATTGAAGCCGGGAGGGTGAGGAAGAAAATGGGGGGCGAACAAAGGCAGAAGGGGCCACATGCTGGGGTGTTCAGGGCTATTTAACCAGAGGGAATCCTGGGCCAGCAGGAAGTCATGGAGCACACTGGCCATTTTGCATCTTGACAGGATGGTCACCTGATGAATGAGTATAGTAGCTTGGCTGAGCCACCTTCTGATGCCCTTCCCAGATGCTCACCTTTGTCACCACAGCCCAAGCCTGGTTCCCTCTGCCCACTCAAAAGGACTCAGCTCTGCCTGTGGGCTTTGCCTAGCTCATTTCCCACAGATGTAGAACCATTTAACTGCCTGCTCTCCCCAACCATCAAGAGTAACAGGATGGAACTCGGGGCTATCTTTGGCAATCCCTCTGGCCCCTGGGTCCCTAACAGGGTAGAAGTAAGATGAACGCATGGGCTCGAACAGGCTGCATGGAGCTCCAGGAGACAAGGTTGGTCTTCCAGGCAGAGTCCCTAAGTTGAGGCAGAGCAAGACAGTCCCATCTATCAGTCCCCCTCTGAAGGTTGGGTTGTCGAGATACCACCTAGAGCATGTACCACGATGATCAGGCCTACCTCAAGGGTATGACACATGAGTGGCTTGCGGTCCAACACCTGTCTGTGTCTCCCTCCTCTCTAAATGTTCCTGCTGTCTTCCATGCAGACTAAAGGGACATAGCTTTGTGCCGGCACCATGCATAGGAAGCAAGGCCTCAGTCGTTATCAGAGAAATGGGCACCTCACCCTGCCAGGACCCTCCCCGTCTCTACTGGAAGGCACGTGGTGTAGTTTACTGGCCTTGCTCTATTGTAAGCATTCTGTCGTTTATTTGGGATTGTGAGCCTAACCTCTAACAGCTGAGCCATCTCTCCAGCCCAAGCATGCGTGTACTTTATACATGGGTTTACAAGCAAGCACATGTGTACCCGTGGATGCAGAGACCAGAAGTTGATGTCATCTTCTTCTTCTTCTTCTGTCACCTTCTTTCTTATTGTTTGAGATAGGGCCTCTTATTGTCTTAGTCAGGTTTTATTGCTGTGATAAAGCACCATGACCAAAAAGCAAGTTGGGGAGGAAAGGGTTTATTTATTTGGCTTACACTTCATAGTCCATCGCTGGAGGAAGTCAGGACAGGAACTCAAACAGGGCAGGAACCTGGAGCAGGAGCTGATGCAGAGGCCATGGAGGGTGCTGCTTACTGGCTTGCTTCACGTGACTTGCTCAGCCTGCTTTCTTATAGAACCCAGGACCACCAGCCCACGGATGGCCCCACCCACAGAGGCCTGGGCATCTCGCATACTGAGCACTAATTGAGCAAGTAGATCTCATGGAGGCATTTCCTCAACTGAGGCTCCTTCCTGTCTGATGACTCCAGCTTGTGTCAAGTTGACACACAAAACCAGCCAATGCACTCATTAAACCTGGCTCTCACTGAGTGGCTAAGCGGGGTGGCCCACAGACTTTGGGGATCTGCCGATTTCCAAGTCCTTTCTTGAAGCCAGTGCTAGAGCTATAGACTGTACCACCAAACCTGAGTTTTACTTGGTTCCTGGGGACCCAAACTCGGGCCCTCAAGTTTACATGTGCCTTACCTACAGGTTATCTCTCCAGTCCTGAGGAAAAAACCATGCCTGCTCAGTGTAACAGACACCAGGCCAGGGGCAGCAAGCCTGTGTGTATGTGCGGAGAAAGGGGCATGTTCCCCTCCTCTGCAGTGACAGCTCTGCCTAGGAACCTCTGAAGCCCAACACTGTTGGACCTCATGAAGCATCTGAGGGTGTGTATCCTCTCCCTCCACTGCCAGCCACACACCGCTCTGCACACTTCAGGTACTTCCCCATCAGCTACACAGTGATTCTGATAGGCCGTACTCAGCCACAGTAGAGGCCATGGTGTTTGATCGTCCAGGGGAATTTTTTTTTAGTACAGCTATGAAACGTGACTTTAGACTATCAGTGTCGGAAGTCAGGCTTGAGGTTTCTGTGATGCCATGGTCAGAGGCACTTTGGGGACTTTCCAGATAAACAGGTGAGCTTGGGAGCGGATTCTTGACAGCTGCTCTCACTCAGGGCCCCAACACCCTTCCAAGGACTGTGCGTGGGGAAGTCAGGGGGCTGGGAAAGCATTCAGACCTCCCTTGCCCTGTCCCCTGTGGTCATCCTCCAAACTCAGGAGTCTTGGCTAGACTACAGAATGGGGAGGGGAGGCTGGACAATGGGGCAGCCACTTGCCCTCTCCTTTCCTTCCCTCTCCTTCCCTTCCCTCTCCTCCCCTCCCCTCTCCTTCCCTTCTCTTGCCCTTTCCTCCCTCTGTTACTCCACTTACTTCTTGCCCACTCTCCCCTCCTCCCTCCTCCTCCCTCCTTCCCTTCCCTCCTCCCTCCTCTGGCTCCACAAAACTCATGTCATCCAAGAGCCAGACCCATGGTCTCAAGAGAGCACAGGTGTTCCTTCAGCCATCCAGAGGCTCCTCCACACCCTCCCGCCTCCAGCCCTTCTGCAGGCTCAGGGGACCAGATCTGCTTTTGAAAGACCTGCTGTACCCCACACATCTTCCAGTGGTTTCACACGATTTTATTAACTTGACCTTTTCCAGCTCAGTGTGTGGTGTGTAAACCTATGAAGATTCAGAGCCCACCCAGGACAGCTGGGCCCACATATCCCCTCTGCTGCCTTCTTTAGGTTTAGGACACCCCAGCTCCGTACCACTATGGCATCTGCCTCCTGCCCTCCTAGACCACAAGGCATGTAAGACTACATGGTGACCTTCGTTTGGGGAGACATGGCATCCTAATTTCTCAGTCAGGGCGTGAGGCAGAGGAAGAAGACAGGGGCCATAGAAAAGTGATAGACATTCACCGCCAGGAAGGAGAGCCAGGGTGCCCTTGACATGAGGACATATGTAGATGGTTACACAGGATGGGAGAAGGGACCGCTCTATCTCACAGAGCAGAGCTGGAGCCATGCATCTGTGACAGAGACAGAAAGTCCTTGGAAACATGCACAAGAGCAAGCTTGGTGTCCCCGGACCCATGAGCAAAAGCTTGAGGGGAAACTGAGGCAGAATGTGTCACTTCTTTGTAAGTAATGGAAGTTCTTGATCCAAATCCCATGGTGACTCTTAGAAGGCTTTATCTCCTGGAGAGCTGGAAGGCTGTAAGAGCTTTCTTACCCTTCTCCTCTCTGGTCTGAAAGGCAGCCATTCTGAGGAAGGATTGTACCAGTCTAGCACCCATCTATGTGCTCCCCACCCTGTGGCAGGCATTGCTGATCAATCGCCATTCACTCTCCCGATCCACTACTCTGGCAGTCAGCTGAGTGAGGGACAGAGGGGAAGCCTGCTTTACAGCTTCCATCTTGGGTTAGCCATACACCTAAGATACTCACAGGGACCTTGAGCCAAGACATCTGCAGGGTGAATTTTGGGAGGGCTAGAGCGGACTGGAGACCACTGTGTGGCTCATGAGCAGGAGGAACATAGTGCTCCACCCAGCCCTGGTTAGGAACTGTGGTGGTTAGCAAGACCACATGGAGGCTAAGGGTGGGGAAGTCTGTGCTTTGCCTTTATTCTGGGTCTCAGGACACAAGGCTGTGTGTGCAGTGCAGGGGTCCGCAGGCAGTGTGGGGAGCATGGCTGTTGCCAGTGGCCTGAGCAGCTGTAGCCTCCACCTGCATCCCATCAATAGATTCCCTTCACCCGCTTGTTGTCAGGGTCAAAGGGAGACTTCAGGTGAACCTGGGCAGCATAGGTGACCCCCATTCTCTCCAAGGCATACTCTCCATTCTTCACAAAGTCCAGAGAGACCTAGAAGCAGAGGGTAGTCAGAGTTACTTAGTTGTTACAGGGGTCTATGGTTACCCACTCCTGCTTCACTGATAAACCACACACACACACACACGCACACACACACACACCCCGCACCAAGGCCTTCTCTGAGACAGAGAGCCCCAAAGAACAACAGCTCATGTGCCCTGTGCTATGCTAGACAGAAACATCTGAGCCCACCAAAGCCTAGGTCCAGTAGGCAACAAGACCTCTTCCTCCGCACGACCTGTTCCCATGACCTGTCCCCAGCTCTCTGGGAAGATGGGTCTGAGGCAAGAGCCTGGATGGATTTTAGAGATAGACAAACACATCATTGCTATAGGGCAGGGGCCAGGGGCCAGATGTGTTCTCCTGAGGGACAGGGTGAATGGAACGGCTTTCTGGACAGCTCTGCCCCTGAGTCACCCCCTTCCTCCCCCAGCCCACATCTGGCTCCCTCTTCTCAGCAACCCCTCTGGAACTGTTAGGCTTGGGAGCAGGTGCTCTGCGGGCTAGGACGAGTGCTGTAGCCTGATACTCTACTGTGCTGGAGGGAGGAACTCTCCTAGGCCACCCAAGGAGCGGACTCTGTGTACAGTGAGGACTCCAGGCCCAAGCTGGAGGGGTCTGGGGCTTGCTCTCTCCCCATTCCAGGTGGCCCAGGACTGCATCTAATAAAAAGAAGAGAAAGGAAAAGGAAAGGAAAGAACAAAGGCAACACATCCATTAAAGCTGAGGGATCTTTAGGGGCGAGTCCTCTGCCATGTACTTCCCTGTGTGGCTGGGAGGCTGGTGGATCTCAGCAGAGTGAGGCAGGTGTTCTGGGACAAGCTCAGTCCAGCTAAGAAACACCCAGGAGCCACAAAACTCGCCCTGGTCCCTTACTCTTACTGAGAGATGTGGGCTGTCTCAGCACAGCGCTGGTATATAAGCAGGGAGGGGTTGCTTTGCAGCATCTGCCCACTCTCGTGGCATGAATATTCTGGAAGCCTGATCACCTCAGCAGGGCATCAGCATCTCATGCCTTTGATCACCCTCAGTGTTGGGCTCCTCCTGTCTCACCAAGTCTGGGTACCTGTAAAGGAGCTGCTAATCTCGCCTTTTCTGGGACCCTGGCTGTGGCCTTTCAGTGGTAAAGTCCTGTGTAACCAACCGAAGGTCCCAGGCTGGTTTGCAATGTTTGATACATTCAATCAAATTCCACCCATGTTTCTGTCTGGCATAGCACAGGGCACATGAGCTGTTGTTCTTTGGGGCTCTCTGTCTCAGAGAAGGCCTTGGTGTGGTGTGTGTGTGTGTGTGTGTGTGTGTGTGTGTGTGTGTGTGTGTGGTTTATCAGTCCATACTGTGGTCCATACTGTGTCCACCCAGTGGTCCATACTGGAGGGTGGGAGCCTGTGCCTTTTCTATAGGTAGAGCTGGGGCTCTTTAAGAAACCCCTGGGCTACAGACCCAGAGCACAAAGAAGCCACAGCCTCAAGTTAAGTCAGTGTCCTGAGGCTCCTGCTCCAGCACAGGACTCCTTCCAACTTGCAACCACCCCCATCCCTACCCCCACCTCGGCTCCGGGAGTCAGGCTACCCCTAGGCCTCATGAGAGCCACTAGTCTTTGCCTTGTCCTAGCCTGGTCCGTCCATTCAGCTGGACACTGTGGTCTGTCTCGTCTTGGTGTCAGGCTAGAAGGCAAAGCCAGGTCAGCACCTCTGGGGCTGGAGTTGGTGCATAGGAGACCTCAGTGAGACGTGGGTAGAGGTACACACACCTCTAGGAATGCTTAGGTGGTGTGAAAGTACACCCCACTACCCAGTGCATCTCTAAGGCGGTGGCTGGAAGGCAGGAAGAGAAAAAGTCAATCTCCTTTCCCCTGGGCACAGAGCTGGCCCCTCCTTGTGGCTGTCCAGGCTGCCCAGGAATCTACAGCTTGGGTCTGGCTTACTTGCTGGGTTGAGGTATTTGGGTGAAGAGGAAAGGCAGAGATGATCTAGCTTCAGGGACCAGAGAACATTGTCCTAGGCCTTGCAACTCTTTTTGATCAAGAAAATCCTACAGGCACACCAGTCAGTTTCTTTT